>NW_010208051.1:0-5781 GCF_000695765.1 Mesitornis unicolor
AGAGCATTGTGCTACTTCATTTTACATGGGAGGTTGAAAAGGAACACCAGTTAGTACTGTAGCTGTGGCTCACACGTTCTGCATTTTATGTAGAGTCTCAGTATGTCTCCAGAACTTCTGTTTGAAAAATAGACATCTAAGATATGTCTACCATGTTTGCTTTGCCTACGATTGTTCAAAGGTGCATTCCTTTACAAGTTGATGGAGGTATTTCCATGAAACCAGAGGTTTTTTGCATGAATCATAAACTTGCATTCTTACAGGTTGTTTTCTTGGGCTGTTTTGTAGTGTGTGTGGTTTGGTGGGTTTTTAGGAAAGTTTAGACAAAAGTGAAAATGACTGCAAGGAATAGAATAGCAATGAATCTGATAATGATGATTAGTAATAGTAGAATAAGCTACAAATAATAGCCATAACTTTCCTTAAGTGATGGTATTATGCTGACCAAATCTTGGAAACATTTGGAGTAGTGTAGGTAGCATTGATTCCGTTGAAATCAGTTCTGTTTCACAGATACTTATCCTCTTTTGACAATTGCCTTGAACCTTTGAACCAGTTTTTCAGTATGGCAGGTCATTTTTAGTTTGGTAGTTTTATTTGATCATAGAGCTCAGAGAGGACTGTGGCTGTTCATCTTCTCCACCTCCTGTGGACTCCATTTATTGTGCAATCTTTCTTTATCTGCATTTGAAAACACTGAGGAAAATATGCAACCTATTCAGGTACTTAATAATGATATTACACTGGAAATTTTTCCCCATTTTCTAGCCTAAATATCACTTGACACAATTTCAGACTGTTAGATGATAGTCAATATTCATGCAGCAATCTGCTATACCTTTTAATCATTATTTCATATGAATTATATAAGCATTCTTGAACAAATAATTTTACATAGTGAGTTTGCTGGCAGAGTTTGAAATCAATGGTAAAAGCAATAGGGGAAAGTAAAATGCCAATCCTTTTTTTTAAGGATGCACTTCTAAAAATAGGCCTTCATCTCACATCTTTAGGTTTATGAAGGTGTATTTGACACTTCTGCATTGTGCTGTATTCAGTATTATGCCTTTAAAGTTATGCTACCACAAGTCACTGAAACAGAATGCACTGTATTTGCTTCTGAGAAGATCTGTGATTGTCTGCAACCTGATCAACATCCCAGGCTTATCTTTCCTTTTTGTTCTTCAGTATTTATTATTGAGAAGACTGCCTACCTAAATATCTTTAAACTGATTTTTCATTCAAAGTTCAAAATAAATGAAGAATAGGTGAAAAAAAAATAGCCATCATAAATGTTCCATAATTATTGGGGAATGTTGCTTATGATGAACAACAAATACATCTTAACTAATCTTTTTATCTTTACTAGAATTGCCTTTTAATACTTATTTTAAAGGAAAACTTATATCTCCTGTTATCTTAAAAGCTGGTCTCTTTTTCTGGTCTTTAGTTGCTGACAAGGCTGCCTACTTAATGGGTCTGAACTCAGCTGATCTGCTGAAGGCCCTCTGCTACCCCCGAGTCAAGGTTGGCAATGAATTTGTGACCAAGGGACAAACTGTGCAGCAGGTAACAAAATCCTTACATTGTTGACAAATCCTCCGGATTTCTTCTTTTGCTCTTCATGATAACTAAAAGCCTTTTTTAATTTATTTATTTTAGGTATACAATTCAGTGGGTGCTTTGGCAAAGGCTGTCTTTGAGAAGATGTTCTTGTGGATGGTTATTCGCATCAACCAACAGCTGGATACCAAGCAGCCCAGACAGTACTTCATTGGTGTCCTGGACATCGCTGGCTTTGAGATCTTTGATGTAAGAACAGTGTTTTATTTCCATGCTTTTAGAAGTAACTCTGTTGTGTGCCAAAATTATGCCTTTTTTTTTCTGAATGAAATTAGATTGCATCTAAAGCATCATGATACCCACATTTTTTTAATATGCAATGGATTTTTGTGTTACACCTATGCCAGTGGAAATACATAAATGCAGGTTTTTTGCTGACTACGAACAGACTAACATCACAGATACATCAGTACCATAGAGACAATTTGTGCTTAGAAGGCTTAGGACATGCTTTGAAATCAGCATTTGGAAATGTTGGATAAATTGTTGTGCTGTGGACTGTCGCATAATTGAATTAGCCCAGTCTTGTAGTTATCAAAACTGAAAACTCTGAATTAGTAAAGTGGCCTAAGCTTCTAGGGGTCATAAACATATAGATAAAGCTTGTCAAAAGAGACGCTCTGACAGAAGTTCCAAACTCTTGACTGAGGAAAGAAGGAATACTCATTGGTCCTCCTGTAATTTGGTACAAAAAGTCAGCATTGTTCTTTATCTGAAACTTTCTAAATTTATATTAATAGTTATCTCTATTTGTAATTGTGCAGTTCAACAGCCTGGAGCAGCTGTGCATCAACTTCACCAATGAGAAACTGCAACAGTTCTTCAACCACCACATGTTCGTGCTGGAGCAAGAGGAGTACAAGAAGGAAGGGATTGAATGGGAGTTCATTGACTTTGGGATGGACCTGGCTGCCTGCATTGAGCTCATTGAGAAGGTATTTTAATTCACAGTGTCTAATAATTTCAGAAATGCTTTATATATGTGTGTGTGTGTGTATATATATATGTAGCTTGAAATGGCAAGTGTGATATTGTAAATACATAAGTTTAGATTATTTTACAATTTGCTCTGCTGAGCAGAACAATTACTGAGACTATGTCTCACATAGGAAGCTATTTCTTTATCTATGATTCTTTCTGCCTTTTCACTTTTTCCACCTTCCTCCTGCTTCTCCCAGCCCATGGGCATTTTCTCCATCCTGGAAGAGGAGTGCATGTTCCCCAAGGCAACTGACACCTCTTTCAAGAACAAGCTCTATGACCAGCATCTGGGCAAGTCAAACAACTTCCAGAAGCCCAAGCCTGCCAAAGGCAAGGCTGAGGCCCACTTCTCCCTGGTGCACTATGCTGGCACAGTAGACTACAATATCTCTGGTTGGCTTGACAAGAACAAGGATCCTTTGAATGAAACTGTTGTGGGTCTGTACCAGAAATCATCCTTGAAGACACTGGCCTTACTCTTTGCTGCTGCTGCAGGAGAGGCAGGTCAGTTCTGTGAAATTCATATTTTTGTTTTTATTTAATGACTCTACCAGAGCTGTGGATATCTACTAGAGTGTTCTAAAGAAACTGTATGTTGTGCAGAGTCTTCCATGGCTTGATTTTATTGATAAAGGAAAAGATCAGATTTAATTCAGGCCTTCCGCTTGGCCAATATAATCCTTTGGATTA
This sequence comes from Mesitornis unicolor, assembly GCF_000695765.1. Classification (NCBI taxonomy): domain Eukaryota; kingdom Metazoa; phylum Chordata; class Aves; order Mesitornithiformes; family Mesitornithidae; genus Mesitornis; species Mesitornis unicolor. The sequence continues at coordinate 3,295 of NW_010208051.1, forward strand.
TTGTACACCTTTGGTTCTGTGTGCCTTTAGATTGAGAGTTGAATTCTTCTCCCACTACACCCTAGGTTCCTTTCTTAGCATAACTGATACATATGAGTGAGCTTCTTGCAGTCTTATATATAAAAATTATACAAATCAAAGTTGTAAAACCATCCTTTTTTGGTGTTCTTCAGAGGGTGGTGGTGGTGGCAAGAAGGGAGGCAAGAAGAAGGGTTCTTCATTTCAGACTGTATCAGCTCTTTTCAGGGTAAGTACAGTAGTAATCCTCTTTTTTTGTTGTTGTTCAAGATTGTGAAACCTCACACTAACTCTTAACAAGGCCATTTTACTGCACCTATTAGCAGTTTTCTGCATCATCAGTTTTCTGCATCAAAAGTTTACTGCATCTCTTCCGTTATTCATTAAAAAACTGACTGAAAGTCAGCTGAGTCCAGCTGAGGAAGATACCTCTTTATCTAATCATTCTTTGAATGCTGGAAAAAGTACTTAGGTCAGGCTACAGTTTCATTTACTCATGAGTACACTGGTTGGCAGAATCTAGCTCTTCTCCACCTCCCTCTGCCTTGGGAGAACAATGGATCTGGCTATTTACCTCAGGGAATCTCAAGTCTGGATTGACACATACAAATGTACATGCATTTGCACATTATGATACATAACACATAACACCTAATTGTTTGCACGTGTTTTTACATATGAAGATAAGGCAATAGGGAAATGCCAAGGCCAGTTACCTTTCCAACAATGGACAGGACTTAAGGCAGATGGAGACATTGTTGTTTCAGCACCTGTGGCGTCTAGCTACCATCTGGCATCCTGAATAGTTTTTCATACTGAGAAGGAGGTATTTGTCTGAGCAGCTTTGCCTCTGCTCCAAACCAGGGCTAAACTGAGAACTCCTAGGACCTAGGTAGTAAAAGCATTTGCTAGAATCAGAGATAGTTCATGGGTTTGCTTTTAAAAACACTTCTAGAAAGTGTTGCTGTAGGACCTGCGATTCATGCCTTTTCTCTACAACTTGTGATCCCCATTCTCACTGAACAGGTAGTCTTTCTTGTATTCCCCTGCTCAACTTCTGTTAAATATATCTTCACAAGTAGTACCTAGTGCTATTAAGCTTCCCTTTCCTAGCCTTCTCTGCAAACTTGGTCATTGCCTCTCATTCTTTTGTCCTGTTTTTGGTTTTGTTTCTGTTGCTATCAATAGTCAGTGTCTTCCATACAGTGAGAACCTGATGATTACAAAGAATCATCTTTCACTCAGAATTATGCCTTTTGCCACAAACTTCGGGTCACCATTCTCCATAGGTGTCCATGTATCCCTCAGTCTCACAAAAACACATTACACATTTCTGTGATTTTCTCTCATGCTCAAGACTGAAAGGCAGAAGAAAATTCAATGTGAGATGGCTGTAGGTGGGAATAGTAAATTCACTATTGCTTTCCAACATTTTTCTCATATCTGTAAGTACAACTACAGAGGTACCATTTGTTATTGAAAAAATCTTTCTCATGAACACACAGGAGAACCTAAACAAGCTCATGACCAATCTAAGGAGCACTCATCCCCATTTTGTGCGCTGTATCATCCCCAATGAAACAAAAACACCTGGTAAGAACCTCAGGTAGAAATAAATAATTGTGTGATGCAGCCATTATTCTCTATGCTATATGATGAAGTATGAAGTAATTGTCTTATCTACTTAGGTGCTATGGAGCATGAACTGGTACTACACCAGCTGCGCTGTAACGGCGTGCTGGAAGGGATAAGAATTTGCAGGAAGGGATTCCCCAGCAGAATCCTCTATGCAGACTTTAAACAGAGGTCAGTCTCCTTCCTGTTCTCCATTCTGTCTTTACTGCTTAAGTTGTAAATATTGACTATTTTAATATTTGTGGTAATTTTATAATGCCAACTCTATCTGATTATAACTGAAAGAAAGGGAAAATGCTGGAATATACAAAAGAAGTCAACATGTATGATTAGCAAAACAGAAATTGTTGAGAAATTAAGAGATAAGTCAGGTGTCCTCACCGATTGCTGTTCATCAAACAGCTGAACTTTGCCAGTGTCTCTGAATATGGAAGCACAATAGGGCTACACAAGCCATTGAATACAAGATTAAAAAATGTGGACTGGCATGTGGCTACGACATGTTCTCAGACAAAAATTACAAACTCAGATACAGTGCTATGGCTATTGTATTAGCTGGAAGTTTCAGGTGAAGAAACTATCTTCCTATAAATACAGTGGCAGTGTTCCTCTCCAGCAACGTTCTACAGCATGGTTTTAAGGGTGGTTTCCCCTGTATTGGTCAGTTTTAAGACTCAGCTTGAGAGGGTGCTGATTCATCTTATTTAACTATACTTTCACTTTGAAAGGCTGGACTAGATGATCCTTGTGGTCCCTTCCTACCTGGTATGCTATGATTCTATCATTCTAAAAAGATAGCAGACTGAAATGGCTGGAGATCAATATCTGCTTTGC
>NW_010208052.1:0-10262 GCF_000695765.1 Mesitornis unicolor
TTATATATATGAGATTAAAATATATCTTATTTATATTTTGGATAAGATGTATCATATATATATTTATATTATGATAATATGATATATTTTATATCTTGATACCCAAGATAATTATAGCTATCAGCACTTTTTGTGTGAAGAGAAGTTGAACTCTATGCCCTCAGGCCTCCCTAAGTCCTGAGGCATACTGAAAATGATAATAACCCATGGTTTGTTTTGCCATATTACTTAATTAATCCAGCTGCTCTAAAATTGCACTGTTCTTTCACTGGATATTAAACCAACTTTTCAATCGTAATTGCAAAGCTCCTTTTTCCCTTTTAGTCATTTTTAGTCTAAAGGAAATGCATAATATAGAAGGTTGAAATAAAAAAAATTGGCTAGCAAGTTTATAAAATAGTAATTGTAATTCATACAGAAACTTGAATAATATTTCAAAATATTTTAATTCTATATATTGTAAAAGCTGTATCTGTAGAAGCATAACAAAATTCATCCACTTACACAGTAATGTATCAGCTGCTGTGTTATATGGATAATTCTAACACATCAGTAATAAATAACTTCGAGTTTTGAATAAATACCCATTCTGTTTTGTTAAAGATGTGTAAATCTGTTAAACTGGGGTCACAGTGCATCTCTATCATGTGCACAGGGAAATGAGCAGTTCTGAGGAATATCAGATAATATTCAGTATTTGCAAAATTGCTTCTTTCTCTGTGCACAAGCACACAAAGCTCCACTTTAAAAAGAAGGTACATAGCTTTCTCATCTTCATTTAATTTTGCCTTCCCTCTTCTATTGATACTGACCAAAAAAATGTATGCAGAAGGTGATAGAAAACTCAAGCAATGTAGTGATGAAATAAGGTAGAGTGAACAGCCTTTCTCCCTCAGCACTTAAGCCGTAGGGAAAAGAACTACCCATCTCTGATACTCCTGCCCTTCTGAGAGACATGACCTTTCTGTCATCAGTCGTGTTGTTTTGCCCATCAAGTATTCCAGAATCAAGGGCTGCAAGCAGCACCCTTACAGTCCACAGATGTTCAGCCTTTGTCATAACTGAGAGTAAGATCGGGCCCGAATGAACAAGCAGACCTATAGCCACACATTTTTGTCAGCTAGAGACCGTAAATGAGCCTCAGTTTTTCCTGTCTTCTTCCCAAAACAGTCCCCATTTTCATTTCTTCTTGAAAGATGTGATCCTCACATGTCTTTTCTCTTTAAGTCTCCAGCTGTTTGAAGTTTCACACCAGTAAATTTTTGTTCATTTCCCATGGAGCTGAAACCTAAAAACTACTGAATCAGGGCTAACACTAGTGTTCTGCTCTTCTTCTTTACTTCTCTGTGCATTTGTTTTTTATTATTTTCTCAAGTGTATTTACTGTTGCAGTCTCTGTGTGGAATATTATATTTTTAAATAATGCAATATTGCTGACAGAGTTTGCATGATGGAATCATTGATATTGATGTGACAGCCTTGATGTCTCTCTGGTTATTATTAAGAAGTATGTCTGCTATGATGCAGAAAACAGTGTTCTTGATCCCCTTTTCACTCTATATGATTAGTTGTGCTCCCCTAAAACAAAATCTTAATTCACTCTGAATAGTGACTGTGATTTTGACAATCATTAACACTCATCCTTAGTGTGAAATCCATTCACAGACTTTTCCTTTCATTCCCATTTTTATGAGGCAATAATCCGGTCCAGGTGGATACCTCCAGCACACACTTGAATCATCCATCACTCGGACAAACTGCAGACAGTCAAGGTACCCCAGCAGCAGAGTAAGCATATCTCCGCAAGTCACCAGGGAACACTGGTAGAGATGAGAAACAGAGACTTAAGCATTGGTAAAAGGAGAGAGCATTGTAAATTGAAGTACTAGAGTTACCCAAAGGAGCTTTTCTTAACATTTCTCAGGTGCTGTGTCTCAGCTACAGCTCAAAGCCATCATATCTGGTGAGAGAAATTTCCTTCTGTCTCAAGCCAGATCCTCTAGGAGTAGCATAGTGGATCTGATCCTGATCCTGATCCCAATGAGACAGCTCTCCTGCCCAGGAGAGAGCATAAGAAGACAGAGGATGCTAACCAGGAGAGGAGTGACAGGCACTGATCAAATAGCCCAGAGTAAAGGGTTCTGCATCTTCTTATCCTTCTTCTGAGCCATCTAGTCCCACCATTTCCTCTAATAGCACCAGTCTTCATTTAATACTTTCACTTCTACCATCTCAGCCTTTGAATACTGTTCATTTCCTCAGGTGTGGAAATAGGATGAAATTCTTAAGAGACATATGCAGCTGGAATCCACACAACTGTCTTGACAACTGGTTAAAGAACAAACAAAAAGAGTCTGAGGCCATCCTTGCCAGCTTCCAAATATGATGAACTATGCCATACAAACAGTTCCTGCACAAGAACTCATAATAAATCAGGCTAGTAGCCTCATATCTGAAGACTGTCTCAGCCTGAGAGCACAAATGTAATTTCAATGCCAAGTTTTTAAGCTGTGTTTCAAAGTTAGTGCCAGTGAATAAGCTGCTGCACTCCATTCCCAGCTTCTCCATTCAGAAAATATATTATAACTGCATGTACTTAACTGAGTTTTAGAACAAATTAAAACGAGTCTACAGGCAGAATTCTTTTTCCACCTGAAAGAAGGATCACCTTTCACTCTGCAGACCTGTAAGGCACATCGCACACCCAGAACACAGAGCCTGAAAATGAACCTCCATGCATTCCTGTTCCATGGAAACCAATTTATCCTGTTTAAGTAAAAATTTCTCTTCTGCTTCAGGGCTATAGAGTTAGTGGCCACAGAAACACAGAGCTAGGAAGGAAGGCCACATTATCATGTTTAAGAGAGCTGGAATGGAGAACCTACCAACAGCCACTAGTTGTGTCTTTAATTACATTTTCTTAAAATTTCCCACTGGTGCAATGGTATTCTTGTAGCTCTGCCTGCTTGACAATGGCTAGGGGTTTTGAGCTTTACAATATGGTTGCAATGCAAAGTCCATCCTCTGGCTCTTTGGTGACCAGTGTAAGCAGCGTCTGTTAGCCTCTCAGCGAGCAGGAAGCCATATCAGCAATCAGAAAAATGAGCAGATATCCAGTCTTAGCAGACAAAACCCAAGGGTAAAAGGAAAATTAATTCTGGAGAAGCTTCTTCAGAGCTATGGTTGTACAGGGCCAAGCACATTGTTTCATCTCTGCTGTAGAAAAAGGAGCCTTTAGTTTCAGCTATCAATGAGCCAGAAGGTTTTCCCAGCTCTGCTTTCACTGCAAACTACAAAAGGCTGTAAATATGGTGCAGTCATGGTTTGATAATTTTTTATGCCAAGAAACTTCAGAAAACAACAGTTTTAAAAATCAATCTCTATCATGTCTGTTTGCTAAGAGTTCTCAGATGAGATAAAGCACTGCAAAACACTACAAGCACATGTCAAATGGTGTTATATTTAAAAAACAAGAGAACTAAAAATAAGTGCATTTTACTCCAAACATCAGTGGTTCAATCTGCAGTAGGAGACAATATAAATTTTGTTTGATTGAATGTAATTTTTCTGCTGCCAAAAACACCTGAATATCAACTATAGGCACAGGAAGAAAAGGAAGACTGTCCATGATACCACTTCCAGAAATAGGCTAAGATATTATTGCACTAGCTGTACTTAGTAAAGGAAAATAGAAAAAGGGGGAGCTGTTTCTCACTGAGTAATGTTAGTTGCCAATTTAGAAAGCAATGTGATGTGATAAAAATATCATTTTTAATCATACGTGACACTTGTAATTCGCCAGCTGTATTCATTCTAAGCATTTCTTTAGCTTGAGCAGTTCTTGTGAAGGAAGAAAAAAACCATCTTATCTCTGCTTCTACCTCTGTCATATTAACCAAGTCTTTGACTCCCTCCTGTGTTCACAGACTTTAGTTAACATGAATTTGGGAGAAACATGAATGAAGGTCTTTCAAATATTTACAGTCACTGCTTTAAACTCCTTTTTCAAGTCATATGCAAAGCAACATGAATATTACTCAGATAAAGTAAATATTTCCTAAATAAAGTGTGGTTCACATCTGATAAAAACAAGTCAGGAAAAAATTGCAAACTACACTGAACGAAATCAATGCAGTACCTTTGTGATTCATGATTGATTTTTTTTTTCCCCTGCTAAAATACTGCATTTAAAAAATCTTGGTAACCTGCAATATAGTATTTTTCAAAAACTTATCCAAGCCCTCTAAGCCTTTCTTTTAACTGCCAGACTGCTGAATTTACATGATCTCATCAAGCAATGACTTTCAAAAGCATTAACCTTGTAAGAAGGAGAAATGATTCATGCACAGATGAAACATGCCATTAAATCTTAAACTATTAAATTATTAATTCTGCAATATCTCAGTAAAGTTGCCTGTTTTTATTTCCAAAGGGGATATATGGAGTTAAGGTGGATATATCATACATTTTTTATGTACTTATACTTTTCTGCCTCAACTCATTAAGTAGTGTGAGACTTCTTTAAAAGATAGATACTAGTAGATGGGAAAGACCCTCAAATACACCGTATAAAATCTACACCTTTATTTTCCATTTCTTTTCCTTTTTCTCATATTTGCAATGGCAGAGACAACTTTTTCAAACACCTACTATGTGGTTTGTTGCTGTATTTTCAAGCTTTCTAGTGCTGATTGAATCCCCCTTTTTAGGGGAATCTGTGGAGCAAAGCCTTTCTTTTACTCTGTAAGAGAACAAATTTCCCATTTAAATCAAGTAATACTCCTTGGAAGGCACAGCACTTGACACATAAGTATTTGAAAATCCAGAATAGGACAAAAAATGTGTTTTCAAAGAATATACTTATGCAAAACATAGGAGTTTTGTATGATCTCTTAGAAATTTGCAGAAGAATGTTCCCAATAATTCCAACAAAAATATGACACACACTGACAGCAACTATGCATTCATTTTGGGGAATGAATGGGTGGAAAGCAGTGGCCATCATTTTAACCCAATGGAAGTCTGGAATAAACCGACATTATTTCAGCTGTTGAACTACATGTCTCTTACTTGCTATAAGCCCATCCCACCAGGGCTTGTAATCTTCCATTTCTCTTTGCCGCAAGCTATCTGTATTTTTCCCAAAGGAGAACTAATACCTTAGGCCAAATCCTTTTCTCATACATGCTTTAGCCACATACACATGAAAGTCAGGCTTGGTAGATTCCTTTCAATAAACTGAGGTACGTGATCCAATCCTAGCAGTATTTAAAGCACAAAAAATACCTTTCTTAATGAAAATAATCTCTTTTGTATTATTACCATCACTTTTTTTCCCATTTCCTACCTCCTCAAAAGGTTACAACAGTCTTACAGCTAATTCTTGCATTGTTTGGTAAAATAAGTAGAAATTGAACAAGATCTTTAGGTAAAGAATCTTTTAATTTAGCCATCAATCTTCAAATAATTTAATATTACATAGTCAATAATTATCTAAAACAATTTACATGCTCTTAATATTATTGTGAGTGACTCAGAGGACATTAAATCTTTATAAACCTTTTGAGGATTGTACCATAAAGTGCTGTTACTTATGTTTTTGACTCAATGAAAGGGTCAAAGTTTTTCTTCTTTTTCTAACTCACAGTTGCTCTAATAGAAAATATTAGCAGTTCTCATCCCCTTCCATGCTTTCAATTACAGGAATTCTCTCTTATTCATCAGCCTATGATCTGATTTTCCATAAACCTCTACGTCCATTGACTTCCACAGGATGACACACATCTCTCTGAAGATGTAACCCATCACCCTGTTATTCCCATTTAAAGGAGAAATGAAATTGTGTTGTTAGTTTTATGGCTTTGAAAAGCTCTCCAATTGATGTATTCATTATAATAACGTTTTCTTACCCAGCTAAATAGAAAAGCAGTACAGAAAAGCTAGAATGAATTTGCTTCACACAGCTTCTTTAGCAGTTATCTACTTTGCCATACCCACATTTGAATATTTTCTGTCTCCCTAACTCTGCTTTCCTCCTTCTACATTTTCTTTTATTCAGACAGCAAATGAAAATGTAATGAAAATGAGATGTAAGTTGGATTTGTAACCCATCCTGAGGGTGTTGAATGATAGGCAGGTCACAGGAAGACAGGTACTGAAGAGATGATCTGACTGTTGGATGAGGAAGAGCTCCCACGCTTCTGTCACATACTATTTCTAATGTAATGTGGTAGAGTGATCTTGGCCCAAAATGTAGAGTCAAGTCAATTTCTCTTTGACCTTCAGTGAGGATTTTGCTTAAGTGTTGAAGTACTTAGCCCACGACACCACAGTCTGCAGTAGGAACATTACTGAAAATGAGTTGTGAAATGGCAGTAATATTGTTGCTTTCTTTGGCATTAGGTACTGCATGAATTCAGCTGCAGTTAGACAAGCCAAGATTCAATTACTGCAGACAACATAGTGGAAAGAGGACCAGCATGTGGGCAGTAATTTTCATTGGTTTTTTATACTCCTGTATGCTTTGATAGCCAGCTGGTGATGGATGGGAAGCAGTAGAATGATGCAGCCTCCCTGTTTTGAAAGCTGTTTTGTACAGCAATCCAGATACTAATAAAACTCTGTGAAATAACACATTTTTACAAACTGCTGAAGTGATATGACTGTTATATGCTGTTAATGATAAATTGAAAGAGTAATTGGCAATAATTTATTACCCTTTTCCTTGAAAGAAAATTATTCATAAGGCTAAATGCTACCAGTATATTATGAAAATTAAGTCATTCTCTTCACGAGCCATTCTTCTTACAGCTAGAAGCCATGCCTGCTTGTTTTGCATCTTTCACTGTTGTCCAATTCTGAACTCTATGCGAAAAAGACCGCACTTTCTCTTCTTCTTGTGGCACACAGAATGCTATGATCCAGACAAGAATTGCAAGATTTAAATCTTACAACAGACGTAATAGCACAAAAATATTTTTGTAACCTAAGGAGAAATATTTGTTTATATAGTAATACAGTTTATATAATGATAGTGATAACTTATATAGTGATACAGTATAATTCCCTGAACAGGTCACTGATCCAAAATGGTAGTGCAACAAATATCTTACTAAAAAAAAAAATTCTAAATTAATTAAAGAGAGATAGAAATAGAGAATTATCTGAATAATTAAGAAGTCATCCTTAGTGATCCAAAGCAAGATTAGCATACAAGAGCTCAGTTTTAGCTCTTGTCTCTGAAAGCACAGCAAAGGTCACCTATTTGCTATGAGAAGGAGAATCATTAGATCACTAGTCATCCCAGAGAACAATTCAACCCAACAAAATTCTGCTTCTGTCAAATCTGTGGTTGCAGAGAAGTAATAAATATACAAATAGCATTTTCAAATATTCAAAGAGCCAAAAGAAAGGTTTTGATGGCCACATGCCTATTGACAGTGCCCTGAGCTCCTGAGCATTCTTTTTTACAGGAAATGTTTAATTGCTCTTTATTGAGCAGAACCTTTCCTTCTGCTTGCAAAAGAAATTATTGCTTTTCCCCTCTGGTTCAGCCAGAGGAAGTTAATAGTCCCAGTTCCTTCTGGCAGCAGAGACAGTTAATGACTGGAAGACAATCATAAACAGGGTTTATTGCCCAAATTACAATCCAGTTCCTAACCAGCCTTCTCCGTTCCGATTGCCCTCTTGGCATTTTGGTGATTTTCTGACTTATTTTCCATTTCACAAAGACAGTTCTCTGATATTCAAAAATGTAATGTTCTTTTTTTATGGTGTTCATAATATATAGCGGCAAATTCTTAAGTGCATTACTATATGTGTATTTATTAACTTCATTGCACCAGTCAAAGTGTTTCTCAGCAAAGGTGATCTTTTTGGTGTACAGCAAAACTTAAGTTCACATACTCAAAATAATACAGTTCCTTCTCTACCCTTGTATTGTTCCTCTCACTGTAATATTTAAGTGCTATTATTAAGGCATATGTGTAAAAAATATAATCGTGTATGCACATACTTGCAAATTTTTTAAGGTAAAAAAATGAAAACAGCTCTGTATATGTAATAATCATTCTCACTGTATGTCCTGGTTTTGTTGGGATTGAATAGTAGAAGTCAATTTTTAAAAAAAAGCATTTCTGAGAGAATTGCAGTGCTCAGTTTAGTGACAAGTTGGTGTTACAGCTTTAGCTGGAATGGAGTTATTTGTCCTTATAGTAGCTGGTGAGAGTCCTGTTTTGGATTTTTGCTGGAAGTAATATGATAATATACCAGTGTTTACACTAACTTAAGGTCTGTTTTTCAGTCTTTGCATACACCTGTGTTCATAGTTTCTTTTGCGGTTTGGTTGGCTATTTTTTCGCCTCCTCTCTGCACAAGATAATGAGAGGTAGTGAAATCCCTGGAATTTCTCAGACAAGTGACCCAGGACAGATGATCCAGGTGATCCAAGCTGACCAATAGAATGTGTCCTATCCCATAAATGCCACACTCACTATAAACTGGGGGATCTGCAGAGGATGACACACTCCTTCTTTGGATGTCTTGTCTAGCTCATTCAGTTCCTGACACTTACCTCTCCCCTGTCATGCTTTCATTGGCACACAGCCAGCAGTCACTGTTTATGAGCTGTATGTAACTTTGATTGCTCTGTTATCATTGTTTCTACTCTCATTAACATTCATTACTATTACTATTATTTCAGTTTGGTTTATTTTAATTATCAAATCATCTTTACCTCAACTGATGAGCTATTTTACTTTTACTTTTCGATTCTCTTCCCCACCCCACCAGAGAGGGAAGAGGAAAGGGAGGAGGAATGAGTGAGGGGCTGCATGGTGTTTAGCTGCTTGCCAGGTTAAACCATGACATTATGACATCATAAATACGTATAAAGATTTGCTGTAAAAAATACTAAAATCCATGCTTTATAGTGCTAAAAAGCAGGCTAACATAATGACCAGGTGTAGCTGACATTGTATTTGAAACACACCATTGTATGAGGAGACTTAAAGCTTTAAGATGGATTTTTCCTAATTATTTTCTAATTACATTTTTTCTAATAGCATTTTAGAATCAAGAGAAATGTTGTACAAAACAAAAATTAAAAATTCCGTTTCTTTGAAGGGGAGATTTCAGGAAGGGAGATTTTGAGACTAAATACTCGAGAACTTTGTTATTATGCTTCACAGGTACATTCCAGATTTTCTAAACAGATAGATATGAAGCAGACATTAACTCAGAGTGAAATACAGCAGCAAGAAATGTAAAAACCAAATTCCTACCAGGACAGGGAAATCAATAAAAACACTGTATAAACTCAACCAGTATGTTATATTGTCATAGATGTTCAGCAGTAACAGACTCTACCAAAATCATAGGCTTGAAATGTGACCAACTCTCATAATTAATTCCAAATCCCATTATTGCCTTTGTATTCAACAAGCACCCAAAATTATGCATCATTAGAAAAGGCCAGGATATGCAGAAAATTATCTCAAATTCATCAGAAATGGGAGAAAACAGCAATTCTTTTTAAAAATAATGCCCATATCTAAGCCTTTCTAGCGTGTGCATACTTGCATTTCTGTCAAGCCACTTCCTTGATGTTGTACTCAATAACTCAGGCTCATGATCTTTTAAATTTAAGAGTATTGTATAAGCATGAGCTTTGCAGTTCTGAAACAATTTACTATAGCTGCATTGTGATTTTTACATTTCTTGTTAATATTTTTATACTCTAAACATAAATAGCTCGATATATATTGTGTCTTTTAAATGCTCCTTGAGCATAATGAAGTTTCTAAAAAGCACTTGGATATTGAATGTTGAAATAAAAGTATTTGGTGCACAGATAACCTCCCGTTTGGTGTAATTAAGGATTTGTAATAGAGTGTACATAGACACAAGTATCCATGTCTTTATAAGAGGTGTTGCAACAGGCACAATAAAAACATTGTGAACCATCAGAATTATTTATTGGAATATTTAATTAATATTTATAGAGCAATTCAGTATAATTGGCTACATCACGCCACAGGAGTGAATTAGAAATCAACAGTAGCAAATGACAGAGGACTGTATAACCAGAGGATAAAAGTTGAGTTTTCCAATGGTTGCTTATTTTTAGTTACTATGTTTGGTGGAGTTGTTAAAAATAAATATAAAATTTCTAAAAGTCATATAGTGCTTTGAAGTGCATAATTTTGTTTAAGTCCAGTTTCAGCCTTGCTTTATTCTTTCTTTGCTGTGTCAGTATTCTCCTC
>NW_010208052.1:10304-28081 GCF_000695765.1 Mesitornis unicolor
AATAATGCAAAAGACTGCAGCTGATGACAAATCCCTTAACATTTTTATTTCGTGTTATTACTGCAATAAACAAGAGGTGATTTCCCCAGTCAGGTACCACACTTTTTAGGGATTATAGTACACATACAGATTCTCCAGAAGAGCCACCCTACTCTTCAATTTCTGCCTGGGAATTGGAGGCTCTTCCACAATATCAGCAACAGCTGCACCCCAAACACCCTACAAAAGTAACAGAAATCTGTGAAAGAAAAAGCAGTTTAAATAAGTCCAAAAACCACTTTCAAGGAAGCTTTCCTTCTAATAAAAGCCATCAGGCATGAAATTTGTGGCTCTCTGTCTTCAGCAATCAAGTGCCATCATTTCATGTTTGCAGCAGAGAAAGGGATTATTAACCTCTTCACAAAAAAAATCAAACAGACATCCCTTGAGTAGTATATGAAAGTAACATTGAAGGTGGGTTGTCTGCAGTAGTTGCTTATTTCAACTATTCCAGCAGTGGGAAAGAAAAAAGAGACTCTGAACCCAAATGAAAACTTTACAACAGGGACAAGGCAGCTGCTTCAGTATTCCTACTCCAACATGTCACTTTAAGACCTTCACTCTTTATTTCAACCTGACTAAATCCTCAGTGCCTTCTCCAAGTGACAGTGAAAGCCATAGCCCTCCTAGGAGAGGCCAACATTTATTCAGAAGCCAAGGAGTACCACCCATCGTAGAAGCAAATAAAAGATGAGTCCTTTTGTTCTCCAAAGTTTATATGGAAAAGGAGACATAATTAAGTAAAACAAGAGATCCATTCACAGAATAGAGAACCAAGGCTAAAATGGCAAGGCTATGTTCCCTGTGCTGGTTGTAAGTACACCTCATAGCTTTGTAGGTGACTCTGGCCTTGCACCAGATGCTCCCTGCCAACCTGAGCTCCATCTCTGTTCACTTTTGCAGGTCCTCTCAGCACTAAGCCCAGTGCCATCAAGTAAATTTTCTAACTTGATTCTGTTCTTTAGCAAATTATTCATTCTTTTCTGGACAGTACGTGTATATTAAACATCACTAGCAATTAAGGTCTTGTATTTGGATTATAGGTAGATGGCTTGGAAATCAGAGTCTAACATGGAAATGAGCATGGTACAAAGTGGGCACCTGCAGAGCATCCCAAAGGACAAAACTGCACTCTGTTTTTTCAGATCCCACTGTCTGAGCTTAACACTCACTCATTCAGCCCCATCTTATGCTTCTCCCACTCCCAAAAAATACACTGGTGCTCCATGCACTTGCCATGCAAGTGTCTCATAATTCTCTTGTGGTGCCAGTCTGTGAAACAGGAGGATAACCTGAGGTTGGAGGGGTTCACCTCTGTTTCCCCTGGAGCAGCACAGTGTCTTGCTCTGGCACCCTGCTCTGGTCTGGGACCCGACAGACTGGCAGTATGGTAACCTCAGTAGCCTGTAGCTCTATTCATTAGTTTTAGAAAGGTGGATTATATGCCCCACTTTGTATAGTTAATTTACACAGACTTGTTAATGGGACCTCTATTTTTAAGCGAAACAAGTTCAAAACAGATTAATCTGATCCCTCAGCCTCATAGGTACCGTGTGTTGGATGAGGAGATAACTAGTTTTGAGTTTCAAGAGCCAGATAAATTCAATTTATACCCTCTTATTCCCAAACCAAAAGGAGATGTGCAGTTTTAAAAAAATAAGATATTACAAAGTATTCTTTAATGGGCTACTAACAGAGACATAGTATAACTGTGTGGCAGGCAGCCTTTACTTTCTACCACTAAACACTGCATTAATGACTAATTAAAGAATCCCCTGAACTAGCTCATTTGCTGATAGAGTTAAGCTTTTAAACCATCTTTTAGAAAACTAAGTTGTCATCTTGCAGCATAATGGAGAATACTGTGCAGCAGAAAAATCTATGCCAATAGTAATAATAAGCCCGTAAAGTCCACAGCCATTCATTCACTTTAAGCAGTAATCAACATCACCTCAGGAAAATCAGACCCAGAGAATCAAACACTCCTCGTGGTGCAACCGTGGGTAACAGGGCCACCACAGTGCAGGCTGCTGAGTGGAGCTATCTGTTACAGGGAAGAAGCTGAAATAACTTTCAGCAAATGAAATAAAAGACACTGCCTTTTCCAAAGCCTTGCTTCACTGATTATGGATATCTTTTACACCAATGCGCATATGCTTGATATTAAGAGTTCAGGTGATTCCAGGGTATGTGGTCAATTATTGCCCAAGTGGAAAGACACAAGATGGCCATCACAGTTTAGATGTAGGACATGTAAACTCATCCACCTGTGCACAAAACAATGGCAGCCTCAGCCATAGAAGGCCCTCAGCTGGTGAGATGAGCTCACTGCCCTTTGGCTCCAAGTAGCTTATCCCTAATTGTTGCAGATTAGGAAAAAAAAGGGGAAAGCAAAAGGAAAAATGCATTCTTCAGCAAAAGAATAATCAGGTCATTCACTCTGCACCTCTTGCCAAAAGTCCCAGCATTAAGGCTGCAGGGCTACAGACGTCTGCAAACCAAATTTCCCACAGGAGGGCCCTCAGCCTACAGCTACATGAGCTGGGAAGAACCCTGGCTGGAAACTGTGTGTTCTCACAGTGAAATCTTGACTGATGGGAGATGCCTGCATCTTAACATAGCTCTGTGAAGAAAGATACTTATAATTTTTATCCTGTAATGCAGAGCCTTGCTGTCTCAGTCTGCTCATCATCTTTCAGCTTGTGAGGATCCAGCCCTCTGGTCAGCAGCAGCAATGGCATTTGCTGACATTGGTGCCCAAGCTCTGACTTCTCACCCAACCCACTCGTTCCTTCTCCTTTGTGCTTCTTCATTTCTCTCTATGTTCCCACACTGCAGCCACATACCCTCCAGTATCCCCCACCATTTTGATCTATCTCCCTGCAAAGGGCAGACTCTCTGAGAACCTAAGCCCCCCAGATTTAGGTAGATTTAGGTTGTATATTAGGAAAAAGTTTTCCAATATGAGGATGGTAGATCACTTGAACAGGTTTGCCCAGAGAAGTGGTGGATGCCTCATCCCTGGAGATATTCAAGGTCAGGCTTGATGAGGCTCTGAGGATCTTGATCTAGTGACAGTGTCCCTGCTTACTGCAAGGGTGTTGGACCAGATGATCTTTAAAGGTCCCTTCCAACCCAAAACATTCTATGATTCTGCATTTCTAAAACCAACTGCCTACTAAATGTGTGCAGGTGTGATTTCTGAGAGATCTCTATAGCATGGCCAACTTCAGGTAGAGAGCTCAAGCATTTCATTGCAAAGACTCTTCAAACTCCTGCTCCAGAATATGGGAACCCACTAGTTAATCATCTCTTCTTCCTGGAACTCAGAAACAGCAAGCAGCACAAATGGAATTTATAGCGTGTTTCATATTAATTGTTCCTCAACTAATGGAAATTACTTTTCATTCTCCTCTACACTAGCATGGGACACATATCTGCTGACCAGCCAAGTTCTGACTGCGTTGCTTTACCTTTGCTAATCCTTATGTATACCTCTCGATAGACAAAACAGCAGCATCAGCAGCATGCAGAGTTTCTGGGAGCATTGTCATCTCTGTGACAAACTGTAAAGTATCCTGCAGTATACTGTAACTGATACTGCATCACCTTCAGTTAGCTAATCTGGCTGATATAGGTTTGAATGGAGAAGGAGGTTCAAGTGCTCCAACTCAGAATAGACCTGCAGTAGTACCTGCTGAGGCCCACAGCCAGTGAGGTCTCTGGCTTAACTACTCTAACTTTACAACTTGTTGCTATAACTAACAAGCAGACATAAGTTCTCCTTAACAGCAGTGTAAAACAGAAGTATTCCAAATAGTTTAACTGAGTTACCAGTAATGGAATGAGTGTCATAAAATCCCATTTTAGCCCATATTTTAACACTAATTATATTATTTTCGGAGAATAATCTCTACTTTTTGGAACTGAGCTTTTAATAATTGCAAGATTTTAATCTAGGGACGGGAATTTTCGAGACTTCATTTTAGACTACAGAATACTCTCTTGCAGATAAAAAAAAATATAAGTTAAACATGACTAAGAATAAACTCAAAGAAGCCTCCACACTCAGGAGCCTGGGATACTTTATCCCATAAACTCCCTTAGATCACAGGTTTTTCAGGTGAGGTACATGATGTATTGGGTTGGCCAAAAATTAATTGCATTTTTTCTGGGTAAATGAAAGGCAATTTTTTCAAGGGAAACAAAAACTTTATTTAACAACCTAGTGTCCATTTTGTTCAACTACCTTTTGCCATCTTTCAGGCAACTTCATGATTCCATGCTCAAAAAAGTTCTCTTTTTCAGCAGAAAACAGTTCCAAGAGCAATTTCATATCCTCAGCAGCAGTGAAGATTTTACCTTTCTAGGCATTTCATAAAGAACTAAACAAATGGCAGCCTGATGGTGCCAGGGCTGGCAAATATGGTGGATAGGGTAACACATCGCCTCCAAGCTGCAATGAGTGACCAAACCTGTATGTGGTCTAACATTACCATGAAGAAACAAAACACCTTTGTGATTCACCAATTCTGGATGCCTCCGTTTCATGGCATCATTTAATTTATGCAGTTGACAACAGGACACATCCCAATTAATGGTTTGTTTCCGTGGAAGCAATGCAAAATACACAGTGCCTTTGAAATCCCACCAGACTGATGACATCACCTTCCTTTGGTGAATATCTGCTTGTGAAGTGCTTTGAGCTGGTTCATCACACTTGCTCCACAATCTTTTTCATTCCTCATTGTTGTGGATGATCCATTTGTCATCGCCTGTTATCATATGTTCCAAAAATGGATCTTTTTCTTCACATTTCAAGAGAGAATTGCAGATGTCAACATGCTTAGTGAGATCAATTTCTTCAAACTCATGCAGTACGCAAATATCAAGTTTCCCAATGTCTCCAAGTTGTTTTAAATGGTTCTTAATGCTCAATTTCAATATGTTAAGATTATTAGCAATCCCTCATGTCATTGAATGCCAACTGGATTTGATCAATGCATTTGTCATTATCAGATTCAATTTGCCTTATTGAGTGTGGTGCATCCTTAACATCAAAATCTCAAGATCAAAATTCAGCAAACCAATTCTGACACTGCTGTAGTTTTAAGGCACCTTCACCATACACATCATATAACTTTTTATGAGCTTGCACAGTATTTTTTCCTTTTTTGAAGTAATACAGCAAAATATAATGAACATGCTCCTTTTGATTTTCCATTTTGAAATCAACACCAAATAAATGTTAATGAAATTGTGCACTTTCTTTTTCTAAACCAAGCTGGAACAGTCAGCTGTCAAGTTACATAATGAATTTTCAGTTTAAAATGAAGTTAATTACATTCCAAGACACGTATGTCCATCTATTAAAAAAAAACCAAAACCGCAATTACTTTTTGGTCAACCCAATATATAATCTCAAAAATAACCTAAAGAGACTCCGAACATAGTCAGTCAGACATGTAACAGCCTATTCACCGCTCTTTAAATCCTTAAATGAAATCAATTTCTCTTCCACAGCTCCATGCTGCAATATCAGGAACTCACAATTTCTCAGAGATGTACTGCAACTTGTCTCCAGTTGTCTGTGGGGACTGGAAACTTTCCCATTTGTAAACCAGAATGGTAATCTGAGACAGGAGATTTAGGCCTTGCAAGTCCCATCAGCACTGTGGCCATCTTTGATGATGCCCTGGTTCAAGTAAAATACTGTTCATCTAGCTTTACACTCCTGTGCAACTTAAACTGTTACAGTTTTGCATTCTTGGTTCTCATCTCTACATGGAGCTGAATTGTGCTAAGCTATTAACAGTCCACAGAACAGATTTCCTCCTGACCTGAACTACAATTTGCCCTGCAAAGTGAAAGTTTGTTAAGCCTTTAACACGCTAATGTATTCACTCACCTTTTATGATCTTTGACTGAATTTAAACTTTCTAGATTTACTCACACCTAAGCATTGATCATTTCCTTTTATGCTGTCCTATGTCTTTTGCACACAGAGGCACACAGAGTGCTACTAAGGACTGCGAGACACTTCAGCAGAGTGAGGAGAAGCACAATACTGTGAACCACTGAGACCCTTCTGCAGTTGTGGATCTTCCCCATTGACATCCCCTGAGAGGCAGAGATTTTTCCAGCCTTTCACATTTTCTAAATGGCTAGCTTGTTTGTTTGACTTAATCTGAAATAAAAGACATCTGACTGAAACACAAGGTTATTCTTTGTGTGTAAATGACATAACAAGGAGACTTTCACTTTCTCTGGGGGTTAACACAGAGGATAATGAGTATCAGCACTCCAGATTGTTTATGCTCTCTTTAGAGCATCTTCTTCTGTGAATATTGTTTTATTATTCTACAAAGACACACTTCCTTTCTCCTTCTGACTCAGCCCTTTTCTAGAGCTAAACCTCTTAACAAGATGCCTTTCTGCAACTTGTTCTTCTTTTCACCTAGATGAGGAGAGCCACACAAAGCATGTGCAGCTTCGTATTGCATTCCCAGATATCTGATCCTTTAAGTAAATTCCTCAATGCCTTTCATTCTGCATGAGCATTCTTAATAAGCTCCACATTTCCTACAATCAGGAATGATCTTATATTAAATCTTACCTTACGTTAAATAAATTTTCTAAATAAACACAATTTTTATGAAAGTGAGAAATGGAAGCAAATATACTGGGCCAAACAGTCTTCTGATGCTATTAATTTTGCTTAATCAAGGATTTAGCAATGCTCAGCAGCATTTTGGCTCAATATTTGCAGGTGTTATATCAGTACTGTTGAGCCAAGGCTATTCTGATCTGTGTACTGCATCTGTTATTCATTTATCCCCTTCTCAGCATGGATTGTCAATCATGCTAAACTTCTGTCGTTTTGCTATGTGCAGAACAGATTCACTGGTGGTACAAATCTTGAACTAAGATTTACACTAGACTTACTCCAAAATAAAAGATTTTTTTCATCATAGAATTATTTGGGTTGAAAGGGGCCTTCAAAGATCATCTAGTTTCAAACACCCTGCCATAGGCAGGGATAACTTCCACTAGACCAGGTTGCTCAAAGCTCTGTCCAATCTGGCCCTGAACACTTCCAGTGATGGGGCATCCACAGTTTCCCTGGGCAACCCGTTCCAGCGTTTCACCAGCATCACTGTAAAGACTTTCCTCCTTATGTCCAGACTAAACCTACCCTTTTCAATTTAAAAACGTAGTCCATTGTTCTGTCACTATAGGTCTTGAGTCTTTCTCCATCTTTCTTATAAGCTGCCTTCATATATTAAAAGGCCACAGTAAGGTCTCCCTGGAGCCGTCTTGTCTCCAGGCTGAGCAACCCCAACTCTCTCAGCCTTTCCTCATAGGGGAGTACTCCAGTCCTCTGATCTTTTTTGTGGCCCTCCTCTGGGCATGCTTCAACAGGTCTATGTCTTTCTTATGCTGGGGAGCCCCAAGCTGGATGCAGTACTCCAGGTGGGGTCTCATGAGACCATCATTTCATATATTACTAATACAGAGATTTTGGTGGGTTTTTTGTCAGAGTCTAACATCCTGAAGGCAATATCCATGGAAGAACTGTAGAACGGTTTCCATATTGGATAAGTAAGCCACATTTCAGTGTATATATAAAATCATGGGAACCAACCTGATCAAAACACAAAATTCACCAAAACAATGGTACTCAATATTCACCCATACATGGTATCTTTTAAAACTTTAAGGATCTGTGGCTGATTTTTGGGATTAATTCCCTCACGTGTGCAGAAAATAGGGTTTTTTTCATTCAAGTGTGGTTCAGAGCATCTACCAACCAGCAATGAGAGATCA
The DNA here is from genome assembly GCF_000695765.1 of Mesitornis unicolor. Taxonomy (NCBI): domain Eukaryota; kingdom Metazoa; phylum Chordata; class Aves; order Mesitornithiformes; family Mesitornithidae; genus Mesitornis; species Mesitornis unicolor. Next base: position 18,171 of record NW_010208052.1, read on the forward strand.
AACCAAACAAAACTTGGTGTAGAGCTAGTGTTAGAATCTCAGATATATGGTTGCCTTCTCTGTGTCAAATGTGGTAGTGATAGAAATAGCATTCTGTCTTACTGTAAATAAATATGTGTATTTTGCATGATAAGCTTAAAGGTTTGCTGGTAATACAGTGGATTCTTTTTCATTTACTGAAATGTACACTCAACTCAGTTAAAGACTCCACCTAGTGCTGTCAAACAAGAAATTTCTTTTTAAAGTAACACTAGAGGGCATTCAGAACACAATGGGACTGCTTGTCCAATTATAACAGAAATGTAAAGAAGTAATTGAATGGAGAATTTTGTTCATCTGCAGTTATCGTTACAATACGGATTGAGTAAATTACACATCGGGGGTACATTGTGTAGCTGTGCATGTAAAGTCATAGTGTAGTTCTACCCTCACATTTAACTGACATATGTAGGTGTGTTCTGCTGCACTTCCCACTCTAGCTACGTTTTTGCTACATCCCGTATCATGACAATAGTAGTCATGGAGCCACAAAATAAGCAGTACCTCTCCTGGATGAGGAGGGCAGGGAAACAAGGCAGAGGGCTGCCTCTTAAAGTGATTCTAACTCATACACCAGAGCTGACATACAACTCAAGAGTACTGGGATATCAAGTGAAGCACAATCACAACTGAGATGAGTTTTAACATCTGCCTAGCCTTAAGGCAGGGGGTCTGTTTACACAACAAAAATGTGTGCACAAGCAGCATCACTGAGGCTGCCCTGCTAGGGAAGAAAAGCCACGAGCCAGTGTGATCCTACCCTGTCAGGGCAGTGCCAGTCCAGAATTTTTCCAACTTTTATAATTATTTAGCTCTGGTTTGCCCAACTACAAAACCTAGCATCAGAGTTGGAAAATTTCATACAGTTTGTTGCAAGTCCAAAACCTGCTTCTTAGAGTATGGAAAAATATTTATTATGTTACACAGCAAGAAGTGTTTGTTGCTACGACCCCTAGTCTTACCAATATGCCTCTCAAATGTCTTCATTTTACATTATGGAACTAAACCAAAGAATCATACTCAGATTTGTCCACTATATTGTGAATTCTAAGCAGTTTAATGGTAATTTCTCTTATACTGCTTTAGCAAATTTCAACATCTCACATGATTTCTTCATATATTTTAATTAATCCATTTACTATGCTACCCAAGTTTTGCTTTTTAATTTTAGTGCAAAGGTAAGAGATTGAATTCAAATGTTCTGGGATTTCAGAAACTGTGCAGCTTTTTTTTTTGACACATCAAATACACATTTTTTTCTTCAGCTACTTAAAAAAATAGATACATCTTCACAAGCTACCAGCTCTTCTATATATCTCCTTGCATCTCTTTGATCATGCTCCTTCAACCATTCAGTAATCTATCAGTAATTATAACTTCTTAGCTTCTTTAGCCTAAAAGGGAGCAATTTATCACTGACTGACATGAATCCTGGTTTTAAATTATCAAGAGTCCAATTACTGACAGGAATGGGGGTACCTCTTTCCAATTAAAGTGACTGATTTCATGTAAAACTTTGTAACATTTCACTTTTTAATTAGGTACATTCTTATCAAATATGAAGAGGTTTACCCTCGTTTTATTTTCTATCCAGAGAATGAAATATAACAAACATTAATCATACACCAATATACTGTCAGACCAAAAAAATGCTTTCAGCATACTTTGGCAACTTCTAATCCATCAGTGTGTGGCATCTTTTATTCCTGTTTCATTCCAAACACTTAGCTGAAAGTCAATAATAGGCTTAAACTAAACTTAAAATCCAAACATCCCTGGGTACATCTAAAAATATTAAGCCAGATACAAGTTGAAAAGAAAAACAGGATTAAATTTAAACAGGAAAAAAAAAGAAAAAGAAAACAGTGTCAGCTGACACAGAGGACTGGCCATACTGCTGTTCATGTAAATCATTTATCTGTAATAGAATTATTATTTAAACAGGATGTGGCAATCAGGACTTCTCATTCTTATGTAACTCTTTTGTGCCAGGCTTACAGGTGGTACCACAACTGCTATAGAAAGACCCTGATAAGTGAGAGGAGTACCCTGGGATAGGCTGCCTTCCTGATCTACAGTTCTTCTCACCTGGGCTAAAGCACTCCTCACTGTGCAAAGCAGGAACAGCAGGAGTGCACAACCTCCTCAGCAGCTCTCTCTTTTTAGGCCAGGCCTGGCAAAGATGGTGGCCAGAGACTTCTATACCACAAACTAAAGAGAATGCTAGCAACTGCTTTTGTGAAATCAAACACAAACGCTAGGGGCGTAATAGAGATGACTCAATAGAAGAACTGAAAGCACTGCTCATTGAAAAGAGCTCATCTTACAACTCCCTCTTTACATGCACAGACTCCAGTGAGACCAGTATTTTACTTCTATTTTTCCAACATTTTTGAATGCCTCAAGGGCATTCATATCACACCAACAAAAGTCCTACTTTCAAACACTGCACTTATTGATCCAGCTTGGAAGTGCTGATACAGTGGAAACAGTCCAGGACTCTAAGCAACCCTTGCTGAAACTCCTCATATTAAACTGATGAGGGGAAGTGGGAATTCCTCTCTCCACCATGGCTCAATACCCTGATTATATCTTTCAGGGATGCAGCTTGGAAGTGTAGAACTGTTGCATGGATGAGTTTGAAACAAGTCTGAAGCAATTAATTTGTTCAGCACATGCTCCAGTCTTCCCAGCATTCCTGGATCGCCCTCATGATTTTCAGTCATCACTGTCTGCTAATGCACTCCTCACTCTGCATTTTGCTTTTACATGATTTTTGCCCTTAAAAAAAAAACCACCACCACAACAGACTACTCCAAAAAAACCCCACAACAACAAAACACAGTCTAATTGACAAGATGTTAGGCACAATTCAGAAGTAGCAAAGAAAAACCCTGTTGTGTTGATGAATCAGCTGCATATAGCAGAGCAAGCTGCTTCTGTAATCACATATAAAACTGTGCCTGCTAAGGGGAATGCAAGGTTATAAAATACAAAGGTTTGCTAACTTTTGGGAAGAGGGATAAGCCACAGGTAGTGTTGAAAACAAGTACATAAAACTCAGAGGAAGTAGAATTTTCAAAAATTAAAAATCTTAATATGGAGTCTGAATTAGATCTTCACAATTGGCAGGGCAAAAAGGGTTCTTGAAGCCTTCTCACAGTAATACACTTGCTTCTATGCTAATTGTTGGAAATACTATTTTTAGAAAAAAATAAAACATAAATGAGGGGAGCTTGCTTTTTAAGGTAGAGGATGATACTGGCATTTAAAACACATTTCATGCATGACTTCTCATCCTTACGAAAGTGACAAAAACAAAAGCTTCAGACACATTGGTACTTCATAGCATGCTGTGATTAAGTTTTATTTTCTTCATACAATTTGTTTAATTACTTTGAATTACACTAAGTTGACAAAGATCTCAAAACAGTAGTAATAAATGATGACTTTTCAGATAGCAATGTAACTCAGCCCTAGCACAACTCCTCTGACTTGCTGTGAGGTTCCACAAATAAAGGGACAGTCCATCATTATCATTATTAAATTGTTAGCATTTTACTGGTGTTATATAAAAATAAAAAAAAATCCCCATTATGTACCAAAGAGTTTACAGTCTGAAACCAACTGCAGTAATGCTAAACACTATGATACTAGCAGATAGCTTCTACATAAGTTAAAGTAGGAGGCTAGTGTCAATACATGCTCATTAGCAGTAAATTCACAAGCTGAAAAGGAAAAGTAACTCAAGGGTATTATAACAGATCTTCTGAAGGTCTTTGCATAACCACAGTTCCTTCTCTTGTCCAGAGTATCAAAGTCTGGAATAAGCCAGAAGGATCAAGTGAGAAAGTTGGACCAAACATATGATGTAGTGTCAGGAAAATGCAGAGAAGTCAAGACTCGCATTTACTGTGGCTGGGCAAAGCCCCACATAGAAAAGGCCACAGAAATGAAGCAAGTCAGAGAAAATACAGGAGAAATAAGAGGGAAGACATTTAAAAAGCACTAGACAAGAAAGTCTGCTGCACTTTGGGCTAAGAAGTCAGTGCAGAGAAAGTCATAAATCCATTCAGTACAGCAATCCAGTTTGGCACAAGGTTAACAAATTAAAAACAGGTTTTTGGCCAAAATAAGATTATGAAATTAATAACCTAGAGAATTTTAATACACAAAATGCATACAGAAATAAACATCTTATAAATTTATTTAATTACAGACTCATGTTTCTTACCTTTAAATCAATAAATGACAATACAATAGAAGGCCCAGTCCTACAGACTTTAACCATAATAGCTATTGCTACATGAAAGTATCATGATAGTAACACAAGCATGGGAAAAGTCTGAAGGTAAGCTCCTCTAATTAGGATCACAGATATCAGCTCCCAAATACTGCTGGTGGTATACTGTTGGAAAATATCTGATAAATCAAGTAGATATCCTTAGAGAACACTTAATATTAGTTCTACCTTCACTGTGCAGTCATAGAGTATTTGTAAAGCATTACAAAAAGCTTGTGACAAATTTTGCCTCCTGAAGTTTACTGAAAACAAGGCATTGCTGAAGTAGTCACCTGTGACTAGAAGCAAGAAACAGATACAGATCCGTAGCATCTTACAATGCTACTCATGTTTTAACTACATGCTAGGAATACTGTTTTGCAAATTTTTAGAACCAATCGTGATCAGTCTGGAGATCCCCATCTACAGTGAAACCAAGGCTGCCAAGTCATTGGAAGACTAGGCCACAATTCCATGCAGTTAACTAAAACAGCTACAGAAACTAAAAGAAAAGATATCTTGTGTGCTACAGCTGTGCAGTACCACAGTAACTTTCAAACCCTTTAGCTTTTATGTCATAGATGAGCAGCATGGCTCTAACTCATGGGCATTTATGACTGATGCATCTGCATGAAGCTTCTCATGAATGTTGCAAGCTTCTGAACATCTTCGACAGTCACCGCATTATATAAGGAGGCACGGATTCCTCCCACAGATCTGAATTTAAAAGAAGAGATGAGGAAAAAAAAAAAAGAAAGGTTTTGCATAGTCTGAAAGAGACATTAATAACATTCACAGACATTTAAACATACCCGCCTACTTCAAAGGGATAATATTTACATTTAATTCTTCAAGGCAAGCTCGCAATCTAGAAAATCTCAGTATTTTTTAGTTATTTACCACTCCAGCACTGTAGCCCTGTGACATCAAAAAGCTCTTTTGTAATCCCACAACCACCACTGAACATGGGAAGAAACTCTTGCAACCAGGCCGACAAGCCATGTAATGAAAGGCTTTGTACAATGACAGAATCTGATCTCAAGAGTCAGTCTTTGGCATTTCCATGGAGCCAGACTTATCAAATTGGAGAAGAAGGCATAATTACAAAGAAAGCTCTCTGAGCTTCACCACACCTAAGAGGCAGCTGAGCCACCAGCAGGCTCTGATTACAGTCTCTAAAATGCTATTGCCAAGAGATGCCAAACCAATGTGAGGAACACTTTGAGTAAGAAAGACTGGCAAGTTAATGCCCAATGCCTGCTGCTTTATCACTGATGTAACAGTTTATTCTGCCCAGGAAAGCGATTCCTCTGACTTCTAATACTTACCGATGCCCTTTCAGAGATATCATGTTAAGTTCCACAGCTTTCTCAAGAAATTTCTTTTCCAACACTTCATCACCTTTGATACTGCCAATACGGAAAGGGACATTCATTCTGCTTCGGTTCTTTTTCTCCACTGGACATCTACAACAGTTGCAGAATGTAATGATTAACATTTAAAGCTATATGCAATTTCAGACAGTGAATAGTTGCATCTGTTTAGCAACAAAGTCATTCCACCATAACCAAAAAGATCATTACTTTCTGTGAAAGAAAGCAACTTTCCTTTTTTAACCAAGTACAACAGAAATAGGAAGCGGAAGGCTAATTAACCCTTTCTGACATACTCAAAATTGCCCCAGAGAAATGCACAGGAGGCTGACAGACTAATTTAAACAAAAAACCCCACACCACCCACAATAGTCTCAGTTGCATTCCCTAGGATAAGTGAGGTTAGTTACAGTGAACCCTAAGTCTCAAGCAGTTTCTTCTCTGTCTTCAGAGACTGACACATTTATCTTTACTCAGCTAGTCACAAGTGCTACCCAAATTGAGCTTAAGTCAGATAAACTGAGCTAAAGAAAATATAAGCAGCATAAGGGATTTTTTCCATGGACATTAGAGACTTCTGTTAATAGTTTCAGTCCATCTTCTATATTTGTTTTATTCACAATCATGAACACCTCAAGTAGAGAAAAGGCATCTCTAGAACAAATCCTGCATTGCATACATGGCCACAACATACATGAGGTGCATCACAGCTCTTTAATCTCTCAAAATTCCCTTCAATCTGAAGTAGAAAATTTAAGATACAATTAAAGAAAAACTTCTCTTCAATTATTTTGTGAAGGAAAGAATGGAAGGTAAAGGGGGAGATTTAAATATTTTTCTCCAGTGCTTCTAGTCACAAAGGAGATATGAAGCCTCCAGATTTATACTTCCCTAAGGCTGTGATGTAGATTCTTGAAGGGATTCATTAAGAATAAATTTCTCAAACTGCATGTAAATTTCATACTTATTATTAGTCTATTTGACAAAGAATGGGAATCATTCTTTTTTAGTCCCTCCCTTGTTCCTTTGTACAGATTTCTCCATTATGAAAAGAGAAAACAAGATCAATCACAATATCTGCCTATGCAAATTTTCTGCTTCAGATGCAACCAGGAACACAATCTTCAAAGAAGCCTATGCTTGTAAACATTCACATATTTTAGTAACTAGCTACACTATAGTTTTTAGAAGATTCAGTTGCTATTAGGCAATCCAATGTATCTCAGTTAGTGCACAGACTTTGGAAAGCAAACTGCAAATTGCTCAGCACTTTGCGGAAGAAAGTCTCCATTCACTGCATGGCTTGTCACACTGCTTACCCAGTGAAGCATGCCACAGATTAAGTGGCATGTTACAGCTGGGAAGGCAGCTTCAGATACATCATACTTTTAGTCATAGATACAACTAAAAAAATCCAGTCTTAACTGCATTGCTTAGTTAGATGCATACAGCTCAGTTAGGGAAGCTTGCGTTGCCTTCCCAGTTCACTATTTACCACCCTATCTGCATTGCATTTCCCACTCACAGCCTTATAGACCAACTTGCCAGAAACAGATTATTATTTGTCACAAAATGGTTTTTCAAGTCTTAGTTTGCTTACTGAGGTTTATGAAAAACCCTCAGGATTTCAGCAGAGTAGGATCATAATCCTGATAATGAAAATGCTAAAGGCAAAGCTGTTCTCATTAACTAAATGGATAAGCAGAATGTATTAAATATTATGATGAAACTATATCCCTGCCAATTAAGGTTGCAGCCAACTTTAATTTAAAATCCAAATTTAACTTGCCCTATCCTAACTTTGACTTGAAAGTTAATTAGGCCCCAAAACTGCTGATTTTACACTGAAGGTGAAGGAAAATACTTTGCAGTTTCATAGTCTATTGCTAGTTTTTGAGCTTGGCAAGTATTAGAATTATTCCCAATTACAACATCAGCTTTTAACTATACATATTTTGGGTCCTGAGAGCTCAAAAATACCTTGCAACAATACGCAAAAGTCAGAAGGTTAAACCTGCTTTGGAAAACTATACCTGAAGAAATAAATACTATAAAATATTGATAACCAAAAAAAATAAACCATAAAAAAAAGTATTTATTACATTTTACTACATCTAGGTCTGATCTTTCTATTTCAGAAAGCGTTTCAGAATTCAGCACAATTAGCTAATAAAAATGCTCTGCTTGATAGAGAAAAAAGCAGTCGTTGACTACTGAAAGAGATGGTAGGAAGAGTATGATGCAAAAGCAGTCTCTGCAACTTCTTACTAGCCACTTTATTTTGGCCTGTATTTCCCCATCCCTGTCAAGAGATTCAGTAGGCATTCAAACCAGAATCTGTATATCTGGTTTTTTTGTATACTCTTCTCCTAGGTTCCTGTATTTTATTAAGTTTAGAACATATGTTGTTAATATGCTTCACAACTGATCTATACAGCATAAGTTGAAATAACTTCCTACTGGAAAGTGACTCATCCTTGGATAGTTATCAAGTGAGTAGTTTGCATAAATAATTCCTGTAGGATTCCTCAAAATTTCTATACTGAAAAGGTAGCTTTAAACATATGCTGCAATCAGACGCTAAATAGTTATGAAAATGTTTGGCTTTGCAACAGATATTGAAACCAAGGGGAAAAGCACAGCAACTTACATATAGAATCCATTAGATTTGTCTATAATATCATAAATCATTCGTGATTTGATTAAACTAAGTTTATCCATAGCTGCAGCTCCACCATTGCTCTTTATCCATTCCAGTACCAATCCCATTATATAAATACTGCAACAGGAAAGAACATTTTTCAGTCAGATTATTAGAAAAAATGCACAGGAAAAAAACCAGTCTTGTTTAATAGTTCACAAAATGTTTCAGCAACAAATTGTTATTTTGGTTTCAGGGTGCTTAATAACTCAGAACCTGGACTATTTTACAGATTATGACAATTCTAAGCAGGCAGTGGTTTTTAGACACAGGTGAAGTATCCTGAAATTCAAATGTAACACAAGTCTGTTGGACCAAACTTAATCCTTTGTACCACAGAAGGACAATGTCCTGCAGGTTTCCTGCAGGGCTCCCAAGGCTGGCCCCAGACATGCAGCATGGGCTCCCAGTTCATTGACCACACAACCACCCGTCAAGTCCTAGAAAGAGCCAGAGTTGGCACAAAAGTTAGCATCCACTCTGTGCAGCTGCTCTAGCAAAGATACAGGGGTGAATCTCAAAGGTATGTACATTAATAATGTCAGAAATCAAATCCCATTTTCACAAATGTTAAATGTCATAATCCCATTCCTGTCTTAAAAAAAATAAAAATATCTTTTTCCAACATGAACAGTGAAGTCTGGTGAAACAAATAATGATGCATTACACTTAATTATTCCTTACCATTCAAGTTCTAAGTAGAGATCTGGAAGTCTACTGGCATCACGTGTCTTGGGATGAAGTACTTCAATGTGAGTTACTAAGTGCAACATAAAAAAATCCCCCAGGCCTTTTGCCTTTGTGGTTTTGCTACAAAACTCAGCTTGTTCAAGCTCAGGCATTTCCCATGACTACAACACTTTACATAATTAACTGTTCACAAGTTTTTACGACATATTTCCAACAAGTTCACTCTTACTAATCCTGTCATTACAGATTCCAAGGGTGTGCTCAGAGAACATTACCTTATGAGTTTCTCTAACACAAATCTAGCAGGAGGCTGTTCTAAACTTTGCTACTTTTAATTTCTCTGGGGATGTCAGCATCAAATCTTTGAACATTGCAGAGAGACTGCAGAATAACTGAGATTACAGATTGCCTTTTATACAAAGCACCTTATACCTTTGAGAGCAAAATCTTGCCACATTTATGACAGTGTAAAGGATATAAGTGAAGTATAACCTAGGCTTTTGCCAAATGCACAAGGCCATATTCACCCCTTGCCCTCACTTCCTTGAACAAAGCTTCTTGGATAAGTAAGGTTTAAAGATGTCAGCCTTAGAGTCACACACAAAATCCAGCCAGTTGAAATCTTTTATCCTTTTTCCATGGTCTGTCAAAATAATGTTTCTCAATCAATTTTAAAAGCAAAAATAAACCCTTGGAGCTTGGAAATGAATTTTTTTAATAGCAAATTCATTGCTAATTTTAGCAAAGCAGCTTAAGGTCAAAGAGTCAAGCTCTGTAGCACCAAGAGGTTAAAGCCATTAGCATCACCTTAATTTAGTTTAACATC
>NW_010208052.1:28112-37554 GCF_000695765.1 Mesitornis unicolor
GAAGTAACTTTTGCAAATTCAGTTAGTATTTCCTGCCTGTTTGCCAGCAAACCATTAGAGAGTGCAAGAGCAGAGAAAGAGAACTAAGCAGCTTTGTCAGCTCCTCACAAAAACTGGAACAGGCATGTAAAGCCAAGCCAAACAGATGTGCACCCTGCCAACATTTCAGTCTCTTATATTCTGGACTCTGGAGTGCGCTCCAATGTGGGTTTGTAGCATGAAGTGAAATCTGGCAAGACAGTGATCAGAAAGCAGAGAGATTGTTAGTTCAACTTCATTTTCAGCTCCCTTAGTCTCCCACTACCCTGTTAATGTTACTGACAGGTACTGAGTTACAGCTACAGCAGCTTTTTCTTCTCAGAAGCCCTTTGCAGTGGCTAAAATAAAGCTGCAGAATTTAATCTGTTTGGCTTTTCAAACCAGAGAAGCAACACTGTGTTCAAGTGCTGAGACTAAGTAGAACTTTGGTTTTTCAAATGGAAATAGCTCTGTACTTGGAAAACATGAATGGCTGGATTTAAGAACTGGCATGTGCAAGTACACAGTGTTCAAAATAGCGTGTGTGACTTGGCAGTCAGGAAAATAATCAATCGTGAAATAGAGGCTTTATCAGTCAGTGGGGGAAAAGAGTCACTCATACTGCCCATGTTAAAAAGCTACATTCAGAAAGATGACAAAAATCTGGAAATATTGTAAGGTTAATTCTTGTCTTAGACACCAGCTCTAAGCATATGGGGTGTATTTGGCCAACAGGGGAGATGGGCTAACAGCGAGTACCTCATTACAGCACCACATACTCTGCAGTACACATATTTCTTGGGAAAACTAGTTGTGCACTGTAAAGTCTAGAATAAACTTACTCACACGATTTACTGTTCTTTTGATAAATTAAGAGCCTCTAACATTGCAATAGTACACCCCACAGTGAGAATCAGCAGATCTAGAGATATAATTAGTATCACTTGAAATTCTGCTGAATTAAGTAATGGCATTAAGGTAGGCTTTATATGCAGGAATCCCTGTTCTTTATGTCTGTACAGTGCATGTGATATCTGCCAGACATCAAATTTGCAAATTCCGTCACGTAAAGAAAAGCTGTAAGAGCTGAGATTAAGCATCAAGAATATAAGATTGAATTGTCAAATTATCCAAATTAAAAGCAAATCTTATCTTTAAAAGTATAAATAATTATTTTCAAAGTAATTAAAAAAACTTCTGAGGGGAAGAAAAGGATACCTGGTTTGAAGATTCTTTTTTCACATAATTTTAGCAGACATTGATATAAAAATGCTCCAGATTAAGAATGGATAGATACTACTGGCTCAGCACCTAAATATTCCAGTAGCAAAGCACACTTTCACTAGCTATTAGAAGCTAGGAGAGAGTAAATTTAAAGAGCAAGATCTAGTCTGCTCTGCTTCTTGCATGTAGGAAATCACCAGGTACATGCCTATTTTATGATTTTGATTGCTAGCAATGATTATGAAGCTAAACCAATTTTATTTTTGGATGCCGAGTCAAACACTGAGGCGATAGTTAAAGAAATATGGAAAGTCATAATAGAGAAGATCATAAAGCAATGACTAAAAAGCCTTTAAAAATATATTTTACAGGCATAGGGATCCAGAGGTTCAAATGCTGAGAACAACCTCAAGAAGAAATTAAATAAAATCTGTACTGAACGTTCAAGAAGCAAAACTAAGCACCAGGTTACCTACTTGCAATGATAGAAGCATCACCACTGAATTGACTAGAGTTGCGTTCATGTAAAACATGAAACTTCTGCTATGGAACTATGACATGCAGTATGTACTTCTAAAAATACTTTGATTTTTATGGCTGAGTCCCACTAGGTAACATCAAAGTCTACTGCAGTTATGTAGCTAGACACTTCCCATGTTTTCACAGGAACCATGTGAAACACTCCAACATATCAGTTACTTGAAGGCCAATACTCAACTTCTGAAACTTCTCAACTTTTCACAAGAAAGGCAGCAGATGGTAGTGCAATAGCTTTCTGAATAAGAGATATTAAATACCAGTGTAAATTACCTGTAGCATGGTGGAGTGTTATATAAAGAGCCATTTGTTACTTGTGTTTTGTAATCCAGCACTACAGGGCATTCTTTCAGTGCAAATCCCAGCAAGTCCTCACGTACTATTACAACAGTAACTCCAGCACAGCCAACATTCTTCTGAGCACCAGCGAAAATCACACCAAACTTCAACAGAAGGAAGAAAAGAAAGACTTGCTACATGCATTCACTAGTAGATATTATAACTGAATCATAAACCAGTATCATTATAGAGTAGGCAGACAACTCAGCTGAACAGCATGGAGAACATGTTGGAAGTGAGAACATTGTAGGTCAAAGAAGAGTCCAGAGAAGTTCTGATTTCAAAGTGCACTTACAGCTGCAGTTGTTATCCCATGTATGTCTGTTGTCAGAACCATGTATCTTTATTCAACTGAATATCATCACAACGAATTTCCCAATGGTTTGCTAAATGTTTATTTTGTAGCCACAAATAATTATTAAGGCAGCCTGTCCCCACTTCTCACCACGCCAAGCAAATTTACTAAAAATAAATTCATACATAGATCACAGTATTTTCAGCTAATCTAGTATTTCAGTCTATTCTCTGTATTATCTATGAAACACAGTAATTGAGATAAGTGAGCTTCAGCATCTTAAAAGGCATTACAGATTTTCCATATAAGAATCAGGACCAAAAAAAAAAAAAATCACACTTCACAGTGCCTTGCTATAGCCATATACACTATCCAGATTAGATACGATTCAGAAGATACCTTTTTCAGCTAGAGCATCAGTGAACACTACACAGTAGACAACTAATTTCGGACAACTATTAACATGAACAACTTGAACATAGTTCAACATGTTTTTAATGAGAAAAGGACAGCAGATAGACACTGAAATATCAAGATTTCATCAAATTTCAAAGATAATGAAGTTCAAATTTCAACATTTGTATCCACCATCAGATACCCATTTAACAAAGCGTGCTTTCCTTAATTTCACTGCTCAGCATCTCCAGCCACCCAGACACTTCAAAAGTACCTAATTATATGCATTCAAGTTTGAAAATGCTTTATGCAGCCACTGTGTCCAATACTGTACCTTGGAAACATCCACAGGTCTGGACAGAAAGTTTGATGACATATCACAAACCAAGACTGCTCCTTTGACATCAGGTACAAAGTCAAACTCAACACCATGAACAGTCTCATTAGCACAGTAATAGACATAAGATGCATCTGGATTAAGATTCCAAGTGCTTGGGTCAGGAATGTCTGAGACAGACAAAAAAGAAAACCAAAGGTCACTGGAGACAAGTAATTTTCCTGGCATGCAATTTTACTTGAACACAGGACTTAAGTGCAAACCCAGAAAAAAACTGAAATATAATTATCTTGTTACCAGGAAGATATAATTTATCTGCAAAGGAAATCCACCAGTGCATTCCCAAAATTCTGTGGTGAGCCATCATTAAGCTTGCAAACATCCTTCTGGTTTTCAGTCCTTACTCCTCAAGAGTTTTTTCAAACTATTGCCCTATGGGTCCAAAACAGTAATTCAGACCAATTCACATGGGTCCAAGAATCCTCCTGTCATCTTTGGAACCACTGAAGCATCCAAATTCCCACTGGCAAAGTTCTCTAAAGTTTCTGCACATCCCTGAAAGCATTTCAGTCTCGCCCAAGCTGAACACAAGGTTACCTACCTCCCTCCCATTTGAGCTTTGCAGCTGACTTACAAAGCAAGTTTCCTCTGTCAACATGCAAAAAACAGGCATGCCCTGACGGCACAGAACAGGTTTTGCATAGAACAAATGGTTGCTCTTCCTTCCTCCTCTCCTCCAAAACATAAGGAGGGAGAAGTGTTGCTATTGCCTCCATTATTTACTGCCTCTCCCCCTGTCTGCAGCTGACAAATGGTAAATACACTCCCCTAGACTGGGAAGTTGTAGGTTCAATTCCTTCCTGTGCCTCAGAGGACATAAACTTAACTTCCAAGTTAGTTCTCTAATCAGCAGTTAATACACTAATTTGAATGGGGATATTTTTTCTTTTTCCTGTTGCCACTCTTCCCAGTTCAAACGCTATAATTTGGATCAAAGGGAAGAAAAGTGAGCATAACTAGCAGGAACAGACATTAGGACTCAGGTGTCCCTGTTCCAAGAATTATTTATACATAACCAGTGACAAATGATACACTTAAAACATCCCTGAAACAGAGTCTCTCATAAAAATTCCCAAATCCTCAATTACAGTTAACCTTTTTCTTCCTTCTACACTGTGGTCATTCAGAAAGTGTTATGTCCAGTAACAACCTTCAAGAGAAGTTCAAAATGCCTGTTCTGTTCCAGAGCCAACTGTCTGTATGATACATGGGTGGCAAAGTCAAGTATTTTGGAACCCTTGAAAGAAGGTAACAGAACATAGGTCTCCCATCTCCTGGGTCAACAAGGTTAAGATCCCAAGTATGCTTCCAAATTTCAGAGCAATACCATTATTGAGTGTACCTGAAACAAATATCTCACAATACCCCTGGAAACAGCTTAAGAACTCCATTAACTAAAAAAAACCGAACAAAAACAAACAAAAAAGAGACAGTCCAGACAATTTCTATAACGATACACACGTCCTTCTTGCCACTTATTTTCTGGGATCTGCTCAGCCTCTTTTCACAACTATTTTCAGGTGGAGACTGTTAAGCCATCTAAGAGATCTCCCAGCTATCAATGTGGAGAGAGAGATGGCAGGCAATCCTTTGAGTACTGTGCAGTCAACTCTAGCTAGTTAACATTCAGTAACCCAGTAGCCAAGCTGGACCACTTTATAGAGCAATTCAAAAAGCTAAGCATTCACACAGATGGATGTAATCATCAACTTACTTGTATAGTTTCCTAGTTTTGGATGAACGATATTCACTTTGGCATACTTCTCTGCTTCTTTAGCTGCTTTTGCTGACCAAGCTCCAGTAACCACATAATCTGCATGTTTTCCCTCCTTTAAACCAATAAGATTAAGTGGGACTGCACTGAACTGACCAGATCCACCTCCTTGGAGGAAAATAACTTTGTAGTTTTCTGGTATACTTCTGCATGCAAGAAATAATGATTTCTATTATTCTCAGAAGAAACAGGATACATACTAGTTGATACTATGCATTTAGCAGCAACTGAGGAAGAACATTCATTTTAGTATTAGCCTTGCGTAGTAACTTGAGTATTACGTTTCACTGATAAAAAAAATGCTGAAAACAAGCGTTTTTCCACTTGGATAGCATTAAACAAATTAACTCCTCAGTAGCTCTACTCTCATAGTGCACACAAACTTGAAAGATATATCCAGCAGAATTAAGGATTACTTGTAAATTTGTCTATTGCTCGCTCCATGGCTCTTCTGTCATGCTAAAAACTTCACAAAGTGCTCACAGTAGAATTTAGCTTTGAGACTCTTTGATTTGAAAGTGCAACTGTACAGTAAATTGCACATGTTTATACAGTCATAAAAATTACTTCTTCAAATTATTCATTAAACCCCTCTGTCAAAAATTCTGGCTGTGACTAAGTTGAGCTTTTATATGACATGACCATCACTATTAACTACTGTGAGTACCTTAATTCTAATACATAATATATTATTTCAAGCTTTTAAAAATGCATCACACTACAAATAGGAAAAGGGCTCCTGATCAGTGATTCCAAAACACAGCTGTAGAGCTTATGTTAACAAAATCATACTGATGGATGATGTACAGATCACCTCTATACCACTAGAGATCTGATTTTTATTGTTTCCACTTAGTTCTTGGAGAAAGTTGATGCCTTTCATAAATTCTATGAAGGTGAAAAAAATTAGAATTTCAGAAGAAAATCAACTGTATACTAGACACATTAAAAGTATTTCAACCTAGTAAAAGCTCTTTGTCACATTTAAATAAATCAGCATGAAATTAACAGAAGACCAATGCCCTCTCTAAGATTATTACCCTATAAGACACAGTATCTAAACAAATAAAAAGCCAGAAACTGGTGCTTTCAAGGAAAGGTCTTCACAGTCACTACTGGTGCATCTAGCAGAAGCATAAAATAAAAATAAGTAGGAAATAATTCACTTACAGCAATTCACGCAGGAGATTTTCAGCTGTATTTAAAATTTTTGTGAAATCTGAGGTCCGATGGCTCATTTCTTTGGTGGAAGGGAAAGAAGAAACAAAACAGTAACACATGAATGCGATTTAAAAATTGTGTCAAGCTTTAAACCTTTTACAATACAGACTCAAAATGCCTGAAGGCTCCCATTCCCAGTTCCATCTCCTATTTTTTTTGCTGAGCCTTCCTAAATACCCACACAAGACTTACACCGCCAGACTTGTCCGGATCCAGGCAAATCCAGTTCATTCACATTTGGCATCCACGTGATCTGATCATCCCCAGGAACAACTACATTTGTGTGAAAAAATATACTCCCTAGAAAGGTGTAAGTTTTGCTCACTCTAGAAGCTTCTCTGCTACTAATGCTGCAGCAAGTATAAAGTAAGATACAAAGGTCTGTTTTGTTCTTTTTTTTTTAAGAATGCTTCTTCATGCATTACTCCTAATTAAACGTTAGGGACACTTGATATTAATTCCTTTCATTAAATCTGTACTCTTTCTTCCATCTTTAAGAGCACACAATTTAAACACGAATCCAAATCCTGCAGAGACTGCTGCACATTCTACATGTAGCAAGCAAACAGTTTCACAGAACCATTAAAATGCTGACCATCTTCTTGCATAAAATTTTTGTGTAACTGTGGCTGAAGCCCCAGTCAGCCAGCCACATCGCACAGAGGACACCTCCTCCTTATGACAGGGCATCATTGCCTTCCTAATGGGAAGGATGCTATCCATCAAATAAAACTGAAGCATTTTGCCACACAGTATGCAAGATACTATATGTGGTATCTGTATACATATATATACACACACACACACACATACTGTATATGTGTATATAGTATTTTGTATATTTTTATATATTGCATATATATTATGTAAGTTTAGATATATACACACAAACACATATCCCTGTCCAGAGATCCAAAAGTATTAGTGATTTACATATAAGTTATTTTTTATTGTCTCTAGTCCTTTGTTTTGGATCACTAAACATCTTGCTACATATAACTTTATGGTCTCCTGATAAATGGCAGAAAAGCCGTATGAAAAAGTATTCACTGGATAAGCACATTACCAGAGTAAGGTATTAGAAAAGAAAAGCCGCTGAAATATCAAAATAAAAAACTCTTATTAAGCAATCTGGTTAAACATTTACATCCTGAAAAACATAGAATCTTTAAACTCTTACCAAGAACACTTATACCAAGTCCTTTGTAGTCCACCAGATCTTTCTGAGCTTCCAGTAATACCTAACAAAAGGAAAAAACCCACAAATAAATTAAGATGATTTTCCACTATCTAGAGTCACTGATGCTTCATGCATGTACCAGCTGCCCCATATTGCAATAACCTGACTTTTGTCAAGTGAGATTAACAGAAGTATGGTGACCAATATAATTTCTCTGTATCTAGTAGCTGAAGGCTTTTCATAACATAAGCATAATAAAATCAGCCACTTGTCATGGAGACCAGGTTTTAGCGTATTATTTCAACAGTTATATTTCCAGATTTCAAAATGGTTTCTGGGAATTGGATGGAATCTTTTATAAAATGCTTAATGTGTACTCTTTCTAATCACTCTTCTTAAATACCCACTCTTCCACACCATGCTCTTTCACTTGACTTGTATAAAGAGGACAACAAAGGCATTGAGAAAAACGAAAAAATCAGCTTGTAGAACTAGATACATCAAATCAATCCAATAGGACAAGGCCTAGTTTCACAGAATGAAGTCCTGCACATTTTGAAGATGAGTCTTCTCCATGTTATTAAAAGTTAAGAAAGAAATGAAGCAAAATTTTCAGACAACCAAAAACCAGATCACTCCTAGGAGCCCTAGGCAGGTAAACTGTTCCTTCAGCCTTCCATTTCTCTTTCGTCTCCCATGGCTCTCAAATGCTAAGTGGAATAATATTCCCACCACTGAAACTGCAGTTTCCCATTTCAGTAAATTCTTTCATGAAAGCCAGAACATTCTTAGTTCCTTCTAGAGGAAGCAGGGGGGCAGGGAGCCCTAGCAGAAAAGCTGCCAAAACAAATGCTGTATGCATGCACCCCATGATCTGCCAAAAAAACACAGGCACTGGACAGCTTCAGGAGCCAGGAATCTACCTTGCTGACAGGTTATCTATATGGCCCAACCACCACCACAGCTGGTCACCAAGAGGCCAATCAGAAACAGCTGTGCAGCTTTTGATGTTAGAGATCATTAAGCACTAACCACCACATTTCATGTGCAAACTTATCCATGCCAGAGAAGGGGAAAAAAGGCCAACAGGAGCACACAGATTATTAAAAAGTCAACCTGCACATGCCTTACAATAGGCATTTATGATACACATTTTAAGCGCCATGAAGAGTCCTGTCCATCTGTTTGATTCAGGGAATCTGAGCACTTCGGATGCAGCACCAGCCTGCAATCAAAGTGAAGCAATTGAGATGAAGAGGCAGCTCTCTTAAATGGACTACTGTACCAAGAGGGGAAAACAGATCGATGATATGGAGGACAGCTATGCACTCCTCAAACCCTGAGCCCAGCTCCCCATCCTCTTCCCCAGGAGAGTTGGATACTACAGCAGCTGTAATAAGAGATTCTTTTTTTAGCTGAGGGTTCAAGATAGAACAACAAATTTCTTTGCAGCATAATCTACAAAGGACATTTCTGTGAGAAGACAGGGGAAAACCAAAACAAAACAAAGCAAACAGCAAATCTGTTTACTTAAAGAAAGCTGTTAAAGAAATAACACAGAAAATAATTAAGAAAGCTATGAATAAAACTAAGAAAGGAACAAGAAATTTCCAAAATACGTAACTCTTAATTTGAAAGTCACATGCACACAATTTGACAGAAACCACCCCCTATCCATATGTAACTGGATAATCTGTGGCTGCTGATGCAACTTTCCAGAGGGTTGAGTCTACACCATACTCATTATCATTTTTCAAATAAAGATTTCTTAAGGAATTACAATGTTATTTATCAGTTGACAAATACCATACATAAGATAGTGCATCAGAGGACCTTGTTTCCATCCCGACGCTCACATACACTCTTGTGAGAGCAATCCGAAAACCACAATACGGTGGGTTTCCAAATACCAGGGCATTTAATTGGTTGGGAGAGGGAGAAGAAACGAGGTTTCGTTGCTATGGGGGTAACTCCTTTTATTACCATTCACCCGCGCTTCCCCAGCCCTCACCTCGCACTCGGCACCCGCGGAAGCCCTCGGGGAGCCGGGCTGGGAGGCAG
>NW_010208053.1:0-1108 GCF_000695765.1 Mesitornis unicolor
AACTTGCTGAGGGTGCACTCGATCTCACTGTTCATGTCACCTGCAAAGATATTAAACAACACTGGTCTCAATAACGATCCCTGGGGAACACCACTCATCACTGGTCACCATTTGGACATTCAGCCATTGACCACAACTTTCTGAATGTGACCATCTAGTCAACTCCTTATCCAGCAAATGGTCTGTCCATCAAATCCATGTTTTTCCAATTTAGTGACTAGGATGTCAGGAGATTCACAGAATCACAGAATCACAGAATGTTAGGGATTGGAAGGGAACTCAAAAGATCATCTAGTCCAATCCCCCTGCCAGAGCAGGAACACCTAGATGAGGTTGCACAGGAACGCGGCCAGGCGTCCACAACCTCTCTGGGCAGCCTGTTCCAGTGCTCTGTTACCCTCACTGAGAAGAAGTTTCTTCTCAAATTTAAGTGGAACCTCCTGTGTTCCAGCTTGTGTCCATTATCCCTTGTCTTATCATTGTTTGTCACCGAGAAGAGCCTGGCTCCATCCTCGTGACACTCACCCTTTAAAGATTTATAAACATTAATGAGGTCTCTCCTCAGTCTCCTCTTCTGCAAGCTAAAGAGACCCAGCTCCCTCAGCCGCTCCTCAGAAGGGGGATGCTCAAAGAATACATTACGATGGATTACCTCCTCTTCCAGTGCCTCCGCAGGCTAAGATGTTCTTTTGCATTTTTCCAATAAAAAATAAGCAAGGGTCACTGTCCAGCTTGTAAGTCTCTATGCATGGAGAATCTACTTTGGAAGAATCTAGTTTTTCATTTGACCTTTCACTAGTTGCTAATCACATCTTTTTCCCCTTTTGTGGGCTGCGTTTTTGTAACGGCAGTTGTGTCAGCCTGCTTGACAGACTAACCTGGAAATCTCTGAACCTAAAAAACACATCTACTTTTGGGTTAAAGATCCTTTCTTACATCAAGGGTTTATAATAAAGTTGTCTACTTTTAGGACATTTCAGACACAGTACATTTCACATTATTTTCTCCCCATTCCTGTTTTGAATTCCTCTCCTCAGAAAACCAAGTCATTTACTCTGCACTGAGTTGGTACTAATATATAACAAAGAAAATCAGCTATCAAGGGTTA
>NW_010208053.1:1133-3012 GCF_000695765.1 Mesitornis unicolor
CTACACATCCACCAGCTGCTCTAGGCTAAGCTTTCTCTCCAGGAAAAATTTCAGGACAATTAAAGGAAATTTATTGACAGGTTTTCTTGACTCCCCAGATATCCACACATGCTCAAATTATTTACCCAGAGGTGTACCTCCAGAGAAGAAAGAAGAAAAAAAAATAAAATTTGGCTTTAATCTAGAAAGAAAAGAAGATTCAGATGCTGAAGTGCAGTACTTCAGAGGCAAGTTGCAGCTTACTGAAAGGAGAAATTCAGACTGAAGTCAGTGTCAGATACGTTGTAATTCAAAACTACATCAAGAATCTGGCTTTTTTTTTATTTGACTATTGAACTTATTAATAAGGTGACCTTTTCTTTCCTTCCCTCTTTGAGAACTTGCATTGCGCATTCCTGATGAAGACATATGGGCACCTTCTAATGTAATAAAAACATGTAACACAAGGCCAGTAGATACATCCTTTTGTCCCTGATACATGTTATGAAATAGAAGTAAATAGATTTAGTACTCCAGCATTGCAGATGATGAGGTTAGAAAGCCATTAGTAGCCATATAGAGTATTAGAACAAGAGGCATCAGAAAGCCATTGCGGAGAAATTTCTTGAACAGATAAAAACATATTTATATAATCCTTCTACTATTACTCAATAAAACATTTTGTTTTGAGACCAGTTGGCTTTTGTGCTGTCTCTCTGTGCAGCAGACCCACTAACAGAAGACTTGCTATTCTTCTATCTTTAAGGAACAAGAGAGAAAAAGAGACTTTTCTACTTCAGTGATGTTGTGTAACTGAGGTAATAAAGTTTAGCTTTGGACAAATGGATAACACTACCATTCAAGATTCCCTTTCAGCTACTAATAATTTGTCTTTACTCCCTAAAAATTCCCACTCTCTTCCAGTCTCTCAAAGAATTTGAATATAATGCCTGATTATATCATTTTGTTAAAAGAAGAGAGGGAAGGCAAGTGCAACTCTGAACTGGGGTCAAGTAATCTTGATTTGTTGAAGTGAGAAGAAATATCTAACCATATGTCTGTCAGAGGTCAATCCCAGTTGTGGGAGGCCAAAAAAAATACAGAAAAACATTACAGATAGTTGATCAAGTCAACAGTCCTTCATAAGACCAGCTATACGTAAATAGATCTGACAGCAATGAGAAGAATTAAAGGACTAATCCTCTGGAATGACAGTTCAAAGAACAAACCAGTTTATGTCTGATGTTAACAATTCGAACAACAGTTTTAAGCTATCTCTGAGGTAGCAGAACTATACAGGCCACAGAATACTGTCCACATATGCTGCTGGAAACTGGTTGTCTAACTTCCCCCTGGCAAGAACATAAAGATGCATTGGATATTGTCAGTGTCAGCGAAAACGGATGCAGTCAGTTTCCCAGCCAAGCAGGAAAAAGGTAGGAAGCACATCCCTGAGTTGCACCCACAGTTGCTTTCTAATGATGTGAAACATTATCAAGGTACAAAAGTATAGGAATAGTCATTTCTTTTTCCTGTACAACTGCAATAAACATTGAAGTAAGCCAGGAGCTCTCTGCAGATGGTGCTGTGCAGAATACCACTGGCTTGTTGACTCATTTTATTTCTGTGCTGGTATACTGCTGTCACTCTTGTAACATCCCTGCAGTTGGAGGAAAGCTTAATTTAAAAAAAAGCCAACTCACACTAATTTCTGCCAGTTTCGCATAATAATGTACTTCAGTTTAACTCCTTATGTAGCAGAAAGTATGTCAATAAGATTTAAGATTCTAGATTAAAAACTGATGTACTGTATTTCTTTGTCAAAGAATGAACAAAGCAAAGGTATAAAATGTGAAAGACTACTCAGACACTGTTATGGTTTAAGGGAAGGACAGGTGGT
>NW_010208054.1:0-24209 GCF_000695765.1 Mesitornis unicolor
GGAGGCTGCTGGCCCCACCTGCATAAAGCTGGGCCAGTGGGCCAGCACCCGGAGAGACCTCTTCTCTGAGTCCTTCTGTGACGAGTTTTCCAAGCTGCACGTCGAGGTGAGCCCGCACCCGTGGGGCCACACTGACGAGCTCCTAAGGAAGGCCTTCGGTGAGGACTGGACGAGCATCCTCCAGTTCCAAAGCCATGAGCCGGTTGGCTCAGGCTGCGTTGCCCAGGTGTATAAAGCCTATGCCGACCTCAGGGCTATCACTGGCTCCCAAGCCAAGGAGCTAGCACAACACTCAGCATTAAAGTCTGCTTTTGAAGCATGGGAAGTGTCAGGCTTTAGAGGCCTCCTCAGGTGGCTGAGGAAGAGCAAGGAGATGCGAGATGAGAGGAGCAGGGAGGAGCTGACCCCAGCAAACTGCTCCCAGGGAAGTCCTGTGAGCGGGATGTCCCTTATGGAGCAGATCACCAAACCACTCCTGAATACAAATCCTTCATCAGCCAGACATCTCACGCCTGTAGCCATTAAAGTAAGTCATATATCTGACTGGTAGATGTGTGAAAATGGAGCATGCTGGACAAGACCAATGAGATTTTAATTCTAGTGGGGATGAGCAGGCTGACTAGGGCCGGGTAGGGTGAGAGAAGGGATGCTTGTCTGTCTTGGTGTCTTTTCTCAGTGCTTTGGTTCCAGCCAGTCGCAATCCAGACTTCCCAGCCTGAAGAGCTCGAGTATGCATACTGCCTATGACACCATTTGACGTGGCATGTGGATACCAGAAATGCCTTCAAGTGCCCTGCTTATATTAAAAGAATGAATATTAAGCTTGGTTTCACTTCCCAGAAAATGCACTCCTTTCCCTGCTCACATAAAGAAATCTGGAAGAGATAAGTTCTTTTGCAGCAAAGTTTATTTAAAGAAATCTTGTATTTGAGTTACCCCAAATATCAGTCAGTACTGCATGGCAGGGAAAGGGCGGGCGTGCGGAAGCGATGGAAAATGACATTGAGCGAGGCTGTGGTCTCCAGCACAGGTACGTTCCATTGGCAATTATGAAATGTTTCTTTACAACTTAATCCATGGCAAAATGTAAATTCTTCTGAGGGGAGCTGTGGAAGCCTTGTTAGCTCCCACTCCCGTAGGCTGGCTGCTGTCTGGTTGGAATGTATCACTTGAGCTGATTGAAATCTCTGGGGAGCTGATTTTGCTACCATTCATTCTTGCGCAGGTCCTGCACCCCGGGCTAGTCCGCCAAGTCCAGATGGATCTATTCCTCATGAAGATGGGTAGCTACATCATTGGACTTCTGCCTGGATTCAAGTGGCTCAGTTTGACAGAGGTCGTGGAGGAGTTTGAGAAGCTTATGATTCAGCAGGTGTGTGCCGTGCCATGGTCCCCACACACTGAAACAAATCTGCCCTTTGTCTCGGTAGTGGCTGGCTCTGTTCCTTCAGCTACTTTTTAAAGGGCTAGATGAAGGCTTGCTTGTTAGTTACATTCTTTCTTCTAATCAGTCATGTAGTGTTACTGTAGGAAAGCTTACAGGCTCACAGAGTAAAAGCAAAGCAATGAAAAAAATTTAACAATCTTTATAAGATTTTAAAATCTTTTTTTTTAAGACTTTATGTTTTCTAGTGAGCAGCTAGCTAGCCACACTTACAGCCTTTTTGCAGCATTGTGAAAGAAAGATGGATGCTGGTGAGATACCTCTCCTTAGGAAAAGAATCTCTCCAAACAAGTGCTCAGATGTGGTTTTTCTCTTTCATCCTAAATGTATGTTTGCAGACTACTTGCAGCTCATGTTTGCTCGCACTGAGGTATATATATTGGCATAACTAATATACTTTTACACAAGTCAGTGATACATTCTATATTGCATCATGATCAGACTCATAGTATTGGTAAAGTTAAACTTCGCAAATAGATCTGAAAACATGTCCTGATTCACTGATGTCTTATAAAGACATAGTACTGAAAAGTCCTTACTACTAAACTTACAAAGATTTCACTAAAGGCTTAATTACACTTAAGTTTCTGTTAAAATGAACCATTATCAGCTAATTTCATTTTTGTGTCTAGATTGCAGAATCTGAAGTCTGTTCTAAGCTTTTGAAAACCTTCATTCTTTTTTACTATTGCAAAAAATGTAAACAGCAAATCCATGTTGTAAACTATTGAGTGTATTCAGATGTGACTTGAGGTCATTAGTACCAGTTTAATATAGCAGAGCTCCTTCTGGATCCTCTGAAGACTGAGGATTTGGAGAACATCTGATAGGACTGTTGTAATTTCCTTTCATTTCTCTTTGAAAGAACAAGAAATATTCCTGGCATATTTCCTGTTGCCAGGTGAGGGAGGTGAGGCAAGGTTATCCTGCCTCCCTGAGCAGCAGCAGTGGGCAGGAGAGATGCCCTTGTGTCAAGGCACTGCATCACTGAAGAGCTGGGGCCAGGGCTTTGTGTAGTGGATTATTTTGTATATGTTACACTAAATTTATTCCTGCTTTGGCTGCCTATCTGTAAAGTGAGGCCAGGGCTGCAATTTTTCTACCCCGTCTGCCTGCCTTGCTATTTGGATGGTGAGCTTTAGTTCAGGATATGTCTTGTCCTTGAAAATAAAGCAGTCCTGGGCTTTTTTTCAGACACCATGCCTATCGTAAGAGTAACTGGTATTTCAAAGATGATGTGTTGTGTGTCATTTGTTAACTCTACACTCTTCTGTCAGGAAGGCTATAAGCATGTGAGAAGCACCACTCTTGCTTTGTTTTCTTTCTGGTTTTCTGACAGTTTTGTATGTATTGAGCATTGCACTATCCAGCCGTATCCTCACGCAGGATCCTCAAGCTCTAATTCTGATTGCATCTAACTTCTAACCAACTTTTTCTTTTTCTCCTTTGAGATTGACTTACGCTACGAAGCCAGAAATCTGGAGCGCTTCCGACAAAATTTCCTCGATGTTGATTTTGTGAAGTTCCCAACTCCCATTCACCCTTTGGTAACGACGGACGTTCTAGTGGAAACATTTGAGGTAAGAATTGCAGAGTCTGGGAACAGTGACAGCAGTGAGAAGGCCCTTAGGAGAAGATGCCAAGGAGGTGTTTTTTGAGAAGTGATCAGAGGCAGACGGATGCTCTTATTTGCTTAAAGAGATTGGTGTCCTTCCTCAGTGTCTTGTCCCACTCTCTGTGTAAGCAGTGCATCCCAGAAAACGGGTGGCAAACAGCTCCATATAGAAGTGAACTCTTGGCCTGAAACCAAGCAGACCAGCAGTGTGTCCAGCCACCAAGTGCTTGGCTGTGCAAAGCAACACCATGCTTCTGCTCCCCTTTGTGGTGGGTCAAAGCAAGAAGCTCAGCAATCTGATGCTTCCTGATGCTTGCCTTACTTACCTTGTGGATGTTTGAGTCGCAGACCAAAGCTACTCTCAGCCTTAGTTTTTGTGCATGTGGTCCTGGCAAGAGTATTTCTGCCCCAAAGGGTATCACACCCTCTTTCCAAATAACAAACCCTCCTGTCATGTTCTCCATGACATTAGGCACAGCTTTTACCAATCAGGTCCTTTCTAGGGTATTGTTATTCTTCCCTTAACTCTGGGCACCTAGATAAAGATGTGGTTGAAGGTGGGACACAGGATGTTTGACTCAAGCTCTGTATTTCAGGAGAGTGAGCCTATTTCGCACTACTTGCATGCGGAGATTGCCACAGAGCTGAGGCAGAGACTTGCAAAGATGGGCATGGACATGCTGCTAAAGATGGTAGGCACTTGGCTGAGGCTGGAAGGGGAGGTTGTTTTCCTGCAGTAGCTGTTCAGTTGGGGTAATAAGACTGAAGAGAGAACCTGTTTGCTTCTTGCATCTCTTACCCTTTTCCCCAGGGACTCCCAAGACAGAGCTGTGCCTTTTGTCAGCCCTTAAGTGCCAGGTATCTCACAGTAACCCAGGACTTGGGCTGCCAGGGCACTGTGCAGCTCCTGAGCTGGCAGAGGGAGGGCCTATACTTGATGTGCAATGAGTTTTCTGAGTAAAGCCCAGGCTAGGTCCAGCACTACTGCAGACTTTGAAACGGACCTTCTTCCACTGCAGAAGGGTGATCTGCTTGCACATAGGAGCATCTCCTATGCAAGTTGATCAGTTGCTTAGGAAACCCACTAATCCATTTAATGAATTACTTGCATATTGCCTAAGTGCTATGAAGTGCAATGTAATTAGCAAATACTATGCTCTCTGCTAAGACTATGGATGTGACTCACAGGGCAAACAGCTAGCCAGTTAATTTACTGCACTGTCCTCCAAAATTCCCTTTTTAAGGAAGAACGAAATATGAAGTAAAGAAAACAAACCTGGCCAGATTCAGCTTATGATTCAGCTTTTGGCTGTCTAGTTCTTTTGTGGTAGAAATAATCACAAATGAGCTGGAAAAGAGTGTTGAGAGGTGACACAGCTGGCTCGTGAGGAGCCATGAGCAAGCATGAGTTGCAAAAGAACCTCACCATCCTGAGTGCGTGGGCAGTGTCAGATGAAACTGAGTTGATAACTGCAACATCATGCTGAGGAGATGGTGAGACCTGCAATTCTGACACTATATGGTATGACACTCTGAAATAGCTTACTGGTTAATGAGAGTAGCTTATAACAGAGATATATGCAGCCATGAGTACATGACAGGGATTATGGATCTATTCTGTATCATTTCTCAGAACAATGAGGAGGACATAAAAAAAATCAGAAGTCACTTTTCCAGAAAACACCTAAGAAAATCTGTCTTCTTCACACAGCTCTAATTGTTAAATATCAATTGGACAAATTCATAGGAGAAATTCCTGCAGGAGGAAGTCCTGCAGTCTCAGGTTGCCAGGAGGGTTAGTGTGGAAGTCCTACTTTGCAGTTGCCCTCTTACTAGTCCTCTCTGCTACTAACTGCTAGCATAGGCAGAGAAGTGCTACATACCTTTTCCTCTTCTTATATTTTCCCTATTTTTCAGTCAGCTTTGCTGGCTCTCCTAGAGCGAGTAGCACCCATGCCAGTTCAGCACAGCAGTAATGACAGTGAACAGGCCAGCAGTGAACCTCTGCTATGAGTTTTGGCATGGGCAGGTTTGGTTGGAGTGAGCTGCTCTAAGACTTGGCTGTCCTCTAGGTCTTTGTTGACAACTTTGTCCATGCTGACCTGCACCCTGGAAACATCCTGGTTCAAGGCACGGCCCATGTCAGCAGCAGCTGCAAGGAGCAGACGGCCATCGTGGACCTGTGCGACACGCTTGTGGTGGAAGTGCAGCCGCCCCTCAGGCGGCTCTGCCTGGTGCTGCTGGACGCGGGGATCGTGGCGGAGTTGCAGAGCGCTGACCTGCAGAACTTCCGGGCGGTTTTCACTGCTGTGGTCCAGGGGCAGGTGAGGCCTCTGTCATGTGGCTGTGGAGCTGAGGCTGGGGAAGGGAGACAGTTGAGAGTCTGATGGCCAATGTGATCGTTTTCTCTCTGCTTCCCCTTACAATCCTCCCTATGCAAGGAGACGAGACTTGCTAGCATGGAAGCTATACCAGATGCAGGGTTAAGATGTTCAGCTACAGCCAGGAGGCTGCCAGAGTGGAGCAATTTTAGTGGCCCAGGAAGTGGAAGGTATTGAAAAATGGGAAGCATTGGCTGCCACTCCCTGGCCAGGAGGGCTTCTGATGCAAGTTAGGACTGCCTGGGAGCCACTTGTGTTTGTTGCAGAATCTGCCAGGTCTTGCTAGAGAAGTGGAGGGAATGGATCAAAATCTTGGTCTTCCACACACACATTCCCTTCTGCAGCCTTGCTGCTGGAAAGTCCATATGCCATCCTCCATTCGCTGTTGTATCAGCATCTGTAGAGAAGAGGAAGCAAAACAGATGCAGAAGGCAAGGTAGTCTAACCTCTACCAGGCTGTTCTGTATGAGAACTACTTCATCCTCTTTCCTGCGTATTTAAAATACACTCTCAGATGGATTAGAGTCCAGTGCTGATGTCTCCTGTTCATTCTGAGAACAAGCATCTGTGCTCATACTTGCATGTTGCTGTGTCTCAGCTGTGGATTGGATGGCTCACCAGCTTATCTCAAGAGGGACATGTTTTAACTTGGTCTGTTTAATCTGCTAAAGCATATTGAAAAGTCAATGCTAAACTGTGTATCCAAGCCCATCCTGTGCTGCCAGACTTACTTCTTGGCTCCCAAGCAAACATTTGATTGCAAGTCCTTTGTGGCTCAGGCTGGGTGTAATTCTGATCTATAGGTGAAAAACCTCTTCGCCATCTTATTGCTAAACGTGGGGCCTCTGGCTCTGCGTGTTGCTGTTGAGCAGGTCTTCTAAGAAGGGCTATAAAGCTTCTCACAAATTGAAGCTTGGGTATGGCTCTCCCCCTTTTTCACCAAGCATCTGCTGGTGTACAGTTGGCTCACGTTTCCTCTGCAGTTTGCAAATGGAAAGTTGGAGTTAGCCCATAAAGGAGGTTAATAGATGCCCGTCTCTACACCATTATCTCCTCTGCTAAGAAGAAAATGCCAGTCATGTGGGGTTTATTTTTCCCCCTGAAACTTAGGAGAAGTTGAAGAAGATGAGCTTTGTTATATCCTCTCCTACAAGACCTGCAAGAAAAATAGAGCAAGGTTTTGCCAGATACCAGTGAAGGCTTTTGGAGCAGTTCTGCTCTTACTACACCTCCTTTTGTTGATTCTGTGGGTCTCTGTTGCTGGAATGGGAATGGGTCCTGGGAGCTTTGCGGCAGTGGCATGCCAGGGACAATGATGTGCAGCTCCTTGTGGGTCTGGTGCACCAGTGACCTAGTCCTGATTCTCCTTTTCAACTTGTTTCACAGGGGGAGAGAGTGGCAGAACTGATCCTTCATCACGCCCGTGCTAACCAGTGCCAGGATGTCGAGCGATTCAAAGCTGAGATGGCAGAACTAGTGACCAAGGTCCGGGGGAACACCATTGCCCTGGGAAAGGCAAGTACACAATGTTCCATCCTCACTTACCTGTAATTCAGTGCAGCTTGGCCTTCAGAATGATCCATGTGGAAAGGTCAGCTCTGACCTCATCAGCACCACCAACCAGTACTGGGTGCTTTTAATCTCTCAGGTGTAGCAAAAGTCCATAAAATCCTTTCTTATTTCCTTCTAATTAAAAAAACCCATGTGTTTGGTTTTGTCAGTTTTTAAAATTATGTTATTTTTTTTTAATCTCTAACATCTGCAGTTCCCTGTGAGGAGTTGCTCAGCCTGATGTTACAGCTTGTATCCTGTTAGCTAAGACCAGCCTGGGCACTTCAGAGAGTGTAGCAGGGCTGTATTGAGTGAATGAATGCACGTTGTGTACTGCCATGAGGTCAGATGTTCTCAGCCTTTCTGGGCTGGCAAGGAAGCAGAACTGTGGGTCACAGCTGAACTCCTTATCCTGGGCAGGGTGGGAGAGAGAATACCTTGATGTTGGTTGTTGTTAGCCCCATAATCTTGTCCCACCATCAGAACCAAATGCTAACAAGCACTTAGAAGAATGGCTCAGTCTGGTTTTTTTATCAGTTAATTTTTCCTTTTGTATTCCAGCTTCAGGTTGGAAATCTCCTCTCGAATGTCTTTAAACTACTGATGACTCATAAGGTGAGGTCCTGTCATTGTCTGCCTTTAAGAGCTGGAAGTTAATTTGGGGAGGGAAAACTACTGGGAATGTGCAGGGCTGAGAAGGAGAGAGACTGTGACTTCTAAAACAAGGGGGACTTGCTAGGAGGGGGACTGCAGTAATGCACCCAAGTGTTGTAGCCATGCTGTTTCTCAGGCCTTGATACACACCCTACCAAGACTGTGTCGTTGGGTTTTGTCTTGATATTGCATTTAATGGTTGATATTTTTTACTAAAAGGAATGTTGCTGTAACACATAGGTTTTCCTATCTTTATTTTTAATACTCCCATAGAAGCAGAAAATGAAATCTAATGTATGTTGTATATCATTGCATGCTTTCTTCCCTGGACCTCTTTCTTGATACAGGGAAATGTAACAGCACTAGGCCACTTCACTGGTTTATGAGAGCCTCAAAAGTGAGGAGCTGCTCACAGAAAAGAGATTCCTTCTTATAACTGGCAGCATTTGGGGGACAAACTTCCATGGGTTGCAGCCAACCCTGGAAATCAACGGAGCTATGGTGGCCTAAACTAGAACAGATGAGAAGGTGAAGTCAGCCACTGGGCTGCGCAGCCTGCAAAGGGTCACCCTAAACATTCCTTTGTTAAAGCCTTTTGTCATTAAGGCTCATTAAGCTGGTTTCTAATAACATGAAATATAATTTAGGCCCTTACAAAACAAGCCCTCCCAACTTCATGAATTCTTAATGCTCTGGTGTGCCTTGAAACAATCCTGGTGTACCTGGCAGGGAATTGGGGAATAGTTTGTTCACATGCAGAGCAGGTTGCTTCCTCTGTGATCTGTGGGGGTCTTTTGTGGCTGTTCAGAAGGTGGGCTCCCCCTTACAGAAGTGCATGTGTTCAAATATGTTGGATACTACTGCATAACTACATTAGCAATGGTGAGTGCTTCTAAGCTCCTGCTGTTCCAGTATAGAAGAAAAGAAATCCCATTCCCCTTGGAACTGGAAAACAAACTCTGGGTTTCCCTTAAGACACTTACCCTGAAACTGTTGCCTTACTTATGGGCCTGCTGCTGGATTTCAGCAAGTTCTGAAACTCCAAGTGATGGAGTTGCAGTGTGATTTCAGATACGGATATGCTCTCCCCAGCCTCTTCCCTCTCAGCTTAGCTGGAGCTGGTACCTCTGGTGTGGGCTCAGAAGAAAAGGTCTGCTGAGTCCATTCCATCTCTTGTGGTTCTAGGTGAAGCTCGAGAGCAATTTTGCTTCCATCATCTTTGCCATCATGGTTCTGGAAGGTCTTGGTCGTTCACTGGACCCTGAACTGGACATCCTAGAGGCAGCTAAACCACTGCTCATCAAAACTGCAGCATCTGTCCTCGCATAGACTCTTGTGGCTGCTGCCCTCTTGCTGTGCAGGGCTACCTATGCCACCTGGGAGCTGATGGAGAAAGCAGCTGAAGGTGAGGAGTTGCATGTATCCCAGGGACATGCCGTGCAGTGGTCACTCTCCATGAATGTTGCCTTCAGTTGTCTCAGCCAAGCAGTGGGCGTGGGATGACGAGAAGGTCTAGTCCAGAAACCAGGAAGACTTTGCACAATTGGAGACTTCCGACTCATTACGCACTTCTGTGAGCTCATGTGCTCTGGTAGTTTTTAAACTGACATATCATGTAGTTTAGGTGCACAAGATCACTGCAGCCTGATGACAAAAGCAGCCCTACTTGTCTAAAAGGCTGTAAAAAGACCTTCATTGATCAAGTCTGTTTTGAGATATATCAAGAGAAATATTTGATTTCCTGACTCACCTGTCACTGTGGTATGACAAATGATGGTCTAACACCACATAAACAGCTCATTCAGGCTGAAAAAAAGCCAATAAACTTCTGTCTTTTGTACTTTTAACTTCTACTTTTATTGTGGAAGCATCCTGAGATCCTGCGTGGAGTAGTCTGTTCTTAGTCATTTTGGATGATAAAAACAACCCAGTCAATTTAAAGTTTTAAACTCCCATACTCTAGCACAATACTAGAGGAGTCTGGATTATAAACAGTAAAAGAAAATATTTCCCTAGGCAGAAAAGCTAATTCCATAATAAAAACAACTTTTGGGAATATTTGTACTGGTCTTAGTTTTTTCTGAACCTTAAAAAAAAAAAGGTTTTTTTCCCCTCTCTGCACTTCTTTCATCCCACCCTCCCCCCTGCTCCCCTAGTCTCACCATAGTCAACTCAAAACCTTAACTAATATGGAAATGCTTGGGTTTTGTTTCCAGTAGTTTGCAGAACAAGGAGTCCAAGTGTTTTCCTAAAGGATGTGAGTGTTTAAATTAAATAAAGCCAGCAAAAGAGCTAGATCATACATGGCGTTTACAGTCAGTTATTTTAATAATAGCATTAAAACTGTTTTATGGCTGTATTTTAATAGTGAGAAACACAGTCTATGAGTGATTGGAAATACTGTAATACTAAATACATTCCCAGCTATACTGTCTGTGAAACTGCAGCAGCTGCAGTGGTCTGTTTTCAGGTGGTTAAGCAATGAAGAGAAAGTACATAGGCAGACAATCTGCTGGTTTATGGTGATTATAAAATAATGATTAATGACATAGAAATGAAATCTGAAAAATAAGTTTAGATTCTGCTCAACATATTTCATGTACTTTCCTTTAATCATTACATGTTCCATTTCCAAATGCTTAAGGATAAAAGCAGCAGTAGAGTTTAATATCTAAGTTTTAGACTTGTTTTCGTAAGTCTGGTCAGACTTAACCTCATACCTAGGTACACCGTTGCCTTAACTGATACAAGACTTTGCATAAAAGAGCAAAAAACGAAAAGCAACCAGCCCTCTAACTTTACGTTAAAGAAAATCTCCATGTGCTGCCAGCCCCCCATTCCTTCAGTTGTGTGATTCCTCCCCCACCCATCCCAATTTCCTCTCAGCTGGGGGTAGAGGTGCCAGGCTCAGCACTCTGTGGTGTGTGCAGCCTAGGCTGCCGTTAGGCAGGTCTTGGGCAAATTTCAGCCAACTCTTCCAGAGGCTAAACAGATCTTAAACCAAATGATGGATTTCCGTGACTAAAACGCAAAGCTGTGCTTCACATGTAGTTTCCATATATGCGCTGTTACAATTTTTTTCAGACCTTAATTTGAACAAATAACCAAAGAAAAAGTCAAAGCCTTTATCTTATACATAGATTCATCTTTCTTTTCTCCTTTTCTTTTAAAGCAAAAGTCTCAGGGTGGTTCATACATGTTATGGATCTTAAAAGTTTAAAATAACATTTTTAGCTATTAAGGCCTTAGAATAGTTTGTAAGTGTCTGGATGAAAGACTTAACTTTAAATGTTTTTTTGGGAAAAGCTGAAGGCATAGCCTCTTGGTTTTCTCTGGGGGAACACAGTCTGAGACTTACTGCTAAGAAACTGCTGGCCATTCAAAAGATTTGGCAGAATTTCAGATGAGCTCCCTTTTACAACTTTTCTTAATTTTTAAGGTTTTTGGTTTTGTTTTTAGAAACTGCTGTTATCACTGCTGCTGTGTTCCTGTAAAAGGTGTGAATTTTTATAACACTTAATGCTTTTTCTTGCTGAGCAGTGTGCCAGAAAATATGTAATATGTTTTTAAGTGTACACAGAATGTCAGGCAACAACATTTAAAATTTGTATCTAGTTTGGTTCTAGGTACTACTGTCACTGAATCGCACCAAAATGGCTACACACACACCAATAATGAACTCAAACAAGCTTTAATCTGCAACTGAAATGAAGCAGACAAAACTTCATTCACCAAAACAACATTCCACTGACATTCAACAAATACAGGTTTGATATGCTGGTTGGGAATATTACCAGACACAGCTGAGTTAAGAATTCTTAAGTTTTAGGCCAAACGATCCAAAATGTGCACTCACTCACTCACCTAGAAAGGGAGGGCTCTCAATCTCGAGAAGTTACCTTAATTTGCGTCCCAACTCAAGGAGAGAGTCCCCAACTGCAAACCCGCTGCTCTGAGGAGGACCGACTCAAATGAGTCCTCTGACGGGGCCCCATTTATACCCTGGTCGAAGCTGATCTGTGGTCAATACATGGTTGTGTCAGTCCCCTGCTGGCTGAGGACCCCAACTTTCCCACCTTTGACCCCCACTGTGTGGACCAGACAGGAGCTGTGAGGGGGGAGGCGGTCCTGGTGCCGCCAGGACCAGAAACTTTAGCAGTGTCATTGTTGGGTCTTTCTTAGGTCTTCAGTAGGGTGGGTGCATCTGCCACAACTGCTTAAGCCAAAGTATTGCAAACATTATATATATTTTAGCATAATTTTGTGTAAAATAAGAACATCCTTTGATACAGCTCCTGACTGCTCCAGCAAATAAATCATGCATTGTTGATTCTCCTTTCCTAAACACCCACATGAAGAGAACAGTTCCACTTCTGGCTACCCAGAGCTGACAACAGCATCCTCTGTGACACTGGCGCTCTATTTTGTACCTCTAATGATAGGCAGAGGAGGGACAACACTTCAGGATGTGACAACCATAAGCTCCTCACTGTCTTTGTGAATGAAGGCACCTCCACTGATCAGAGTACAGTGCATTAAAATAACCTCTTCTCTCCTTTCCTGTTGCAGAAAACTGTCTCCTGAGGTTTCCTTTCAGGGGAGGGGAGAAGCCAGTAGCTTACACTTAGAAAATCAGGGGAGTCATGAGCAAGTTGCATTGTGGCTTTCAGGTGGTAACTATGTTTTACACTATAGTGTGAATGCGGGACTCTTCTTCTGCTATAGCACTACGGCTACCTCTGTTTCCTACACAATTTGTCAACTGTCACTTTACCAATTCATTTGTCTTTGTAACACTGTCATTCATTCATGGTGAATAAAGTCTGTTTACTCTGACCAGGAGCCCTACCTGCAAAGATATCCGAGTATCTTTCTGACATAAGATTTCCTGCTTTTGGAGACTGCCAGCCTGAAAGTGAGATCGTAGACAAAACAGACCACCAAACCCACCATTGTGTTTCCTGATTCTCCAAAGACAGGTGTTTCAGAGAACAGACATTTTTCTGATCACAATGCCTAGAAAGGGTGGCTTGCCACCAAAAAAAAAACATCTCCATTTTTGCATTTTGGGCTTCTGCAAGCAGTACGTACGCCCTGACAGTAGAAGATCCACCCTTGCCTGAAGCCCAGGCTGGAGGGTTCAGAGTTGTCTTACCAGGTTTTCTGAAGCCCCTCTCATGCCACTGCATCCCTGGCCCCTACAGCAGTTTTGGCAGGAAGTAGCACAACTGTGTCATGGATTTCTGCAAGTCATGCAATGGGACATTTTGAAGAGTCAGTTGTTTTTAATTTCCCCACAGTCTTGTATTAGAAGGACATAACCTGTGCCTGTGCTTGCACCACTTCACCTGAGGGACTCGTTCCCAGGGTGTTTCT
Source organism: Mesitornis unicolor (assembly GCF_000695765.1). Lineage (NCBI taxonomy): Eukaryota > Metazoa > Chordata > Aves > Mesitornithiformes > Mesitornithidae > Mesitornis > Mesitornis unicolor. The sequence goes on from NW_010208054.1 coordinate 13,022, forward strand.
CCTGACCTCCATTCTTGTTCTTTGCCTCCTACTCTATGCCCTCCTACTCCTACCCATGCCCTCACTTTAATTCCTTTCTTTGTCACTGGCATCTTGAAAGCAACTACAACCTGATGCCCTTCTGCCAGCTTCCAGATCTTGTGCCCTTGGAATCACTTTTGTAACTGACTCCTAGGTCCTCTGTTTGCACCACTCTGGATTGCCCCATGACACGTCCACCAGCCTGAGACTACAACACTCCAACTACAGCACTGACTCCTTGGAGTCCTATAGAAAGAGCCAGCCTTCAGAAACTCGGCACCATGGCTATGTTTCATGTTAAATACCAAGATAGCTCTTGGTTCCAGACTTGGGTCTGTCAGCAGAGCCACAGAACAGTTCATCAGAGGTAGACTAGAATAGTAACTCCAGAAAGAAAGGCATGGGAAGGATAGAGCAGTGAAAATGCCCTCTGGCTGCAACAGAAGGGAGGTTAAAGACCTTTCCAGGAATCATAATTCCACTTGTCACAACTCCACTCAAGCACCCAAGCTGCAGCAAGCTGACTCACACCCACAAGCTGCAGAGCAGTTCTGTGAACTGCTCAAGGACCTCCTTACCCACTCTGCAGCTTCCTTATGTAAGCAGCGATGCCCGGAGCATCAAAAGATTCTGTTCTCTGAGGTACCGCTGGAGGTCACAGAGTTTTTGGCCTTCTTTTTCCATTTTCTGGCACGATCGGTCTCTGCTCTGGAACACTCTCCCTTTGGCAGCCTGCTGCTGCTTTTGTTGCCTGTGCTGCTCCTGTGATTCTTGTTCCAACATTTTCTGCTGTGACTGCATTCTGCTCCTGAGAGAATCCTACATAAAAACAAAGACATTTACAATTGTACAGTCAGTTTCATGCTGAATTTCATCCACAATTACCACCGGTAGAAGTCAGAAATGGGTATAATCTATGGCAATTCATTTCTTGCATGCAAAAAGACTCCTTCTACCACAGAGATGGAGAGTTTTACTTCTTATTCTATACATGTGTCAAAAATATGTTACCCTTCATTTATTTATCTCTAAATGAGAGAATGATACTGGATATAAAACAGGTGAAAGATAAATACTCTGGATGGTGCCACTGCTAGAAACATGGTAGTACAGGAAAGAAACATTTCTGAAGCTGCCCTTACCAGCCTTTCTTTCTCTTGTTCAAAGCTCCTTTCATTGCGTTCTGCCTGTAACTCCTCTCTCTGCAAACGCTGTGTCTTTAAGAACTGCAGCCTTTGACTTGCCTTCCTCTTCTCCTCCTCTAGCAAGAAGGATTCCTTCCTGCTCCTCTCTGCCCCAGCAGCCTGGAGCAGTGCCATGCGCTGCAAAGCCCTGTCTTTGTGCTCCAGCTGTTTCTCCAACTCTTGCAATGTTCTCTGACGCAATCGCTGCCTGTTTCCAAAACAGAATTTCTCAAATTTCTCAGAAAGGAAGAGCAATAAAAGAAAAAGACAGTGTGTAAGACACAAAGCAGATATTCTGGCAATCTGTGCTCAGTTAATATTCCAGGACTCTTTGTTAGGTTGTGAGCATTAAACCTATGTCCTAAACAGAGGTGGCAAAACCCTCAAATGGGCTGGGGCCTGATGGTCTCAGCTAATTGCAGTTGTCTGTTCACCTGACAACATAACCTGGCGCGGCCACGTGTTCTTGGCCCTGAAGACCAGGAACCAAGGAAACAGATTGTGCGGACAGGGCTGTAGGATTAATCTGGACAACTGAGTGGAGCCATGGTGGTGGATCCACAGGGGCAACAGAAGAGACAGAAGGAGGTGGGTCATGGGGGCAAGGACTTCCTAAGCTTAAGTGGACTGCAGGGCCAGCAAAAGGACTTCAGGTGTGAAGACGAGATTGAAGGGATTTGCCCTTGGAGGTAATGCTAAAGGCGATGAGTCCATGGGGCCCAACCACCCATACCTCAAGCATCAATTTTATTCCTATTAGTAAATCAGCATGAGCACTCTGCAGAGACTAGCACGAGGCACCATGTGTGATGTTCAGAGACTGACTGAGAGCACCAGGGAGTAAACTTTCCCAATTTTCTGACATTTACTGCAAAAAACAGTTAGCTCCTAGGCATTACCTCTGGCTGTCCCTGCGCAGCTGCCGTCGGATGTCATCTGCCTCTTGCTGCTGCTCCCTCTTGAGCTGCCTCTGTTCCTCTTGCCACCTTTTGTACTCAATCTTGGCTCTGCTGAAGTCCGCCTCCTTCCCTCTCTCCTGAGACTCACCATTAAGGGTTGATTTCTAAGAGGAAAAAACCAAACCGAATCCTTAACCTCATCAGTATATTTTTCTAATGAAAACTGTAAACCTACAAAACCAGAACAGCTTAGTTTTCTACTGTCACTTTTGCACTCCGGAAGCCACACTGGCTCATGAATAGTGTTGCTTCCCATCCATGAAAACACTGAGTATGATGCTAAAACCTGTACGAAAGATTAGGTTTAACTGACAAAGGAGTTCCTGAAAATCCAATTTTAAGAGTTCTTAGTGTTTCAGTAGGCTGTGCTGTTTTGGTTGTTCTGGTGTTAGGTCATCGCTTAAAACTGCCCAATCTTTGTGACAGCTTCAAGTCTGGATGGAAATCACAGGTTCTGACCACAAATAGTATTACAGATTCCTTAACGGATTTCCTTAGGAAGAGAAGTGTCTGCCTCCCTCTGGCCAAGCACAAAATCGACCTGGAGCTCCGTGCAGGGAGACCGACTCTTCACTTCCTGTTGGCTGAGATTTCTACCCAGAGTCACGCAGTCTTTGTGTTTTCTTCAGTAGTAGCTGCATTTCAGTGCTGGGCAGTGTTCCCAGTTTGCATTTTTAAATGCACTGTGCTGTGTAAAAAGATGAAGGAGCACCTACAAGGCTTCTTTTCACAGCGATAGTGCAGTATTTATTTCCCCTCTACTCTGCCCTGGTGAGACTGCATCTGGAATATTGCGTCCAGTTCTGGGCCCCTCAGTTCAAGAAGGACAGGGAACTGCTGGAGAGAGTTCAGTGTAGGGCTACAAAGATGATCAAGGGAGTGGAGCAGCTCCCTTATGAGGAGCGGCTGAGGGAGCTGGGTCTCTTTAGTTTGCAGAAGAGGAGACTGAGGGGAGACCTCATTCATGTTTATAAATATTTAAAGGGTGAGTGTCACGAGGATGGAGCCAGGCTCTTCTCGGTGACAAACAATGATAGGACAAGGGGTAACGGACACAAGCTGGAACACAGGAGGTTCCACTTCAATTGGAGAAGAAACTTCTTCTCAGTGAGGGTGACAGAGCACTGGAACAGGCTGCCCAGAGAGGTTGTGGAGTCTCCTTCTCTGGAGACATTCAAAACCCGCCTGGACGCCTTCCTGTGCAACCTCATCTAGGTGTTTCTGCTCCGGCAGGGGGATTGGACTGGATGATCTTTTGAGGTCCTTTCCAATCCCTAACATTCTGTGATTCTGTGTGATTCTGTGATTTCTTTTGTACTCCTCGTAGTGCCCCATATGAGGGCAGGAACAAGGGAACATCACCAAAACTTAAACATGCATTCCAGTGTACATGGCTAGAGCTGTTTGGGGCTGGAGCAGTTTTCACAAAATATTTTCCTCTCTCAAATGCATTCTCCCTTCTCCTGATCCTAGCTGCAATCGGCACATCCTGCCATTAGCAGCTCCTCTGCAAACAGAATGTCTCCTTCCAGTTCCCTCCTGAGGACATCTCTAATACCTCAAGCTGGAAAACACTACAGGACTTTCAAATAATGTCCCTGCCAGTCTCATGTACTGCTTTTACTGATTTCTCTTAAAACATTGATCTGCGTGGCTTCCTAGAGGCACTACACAGCTTTGTTCTCCAGTGTATTGCTATTCTTGGCAAAAATTGTACCTTGTGGGTGGTTTGTGTTTTATGACATACAGAGGGAGAGATCAAAGAAAGAATAAAAGGGGTTTTGTAGGTGGGAGATGAACAAATGGTGTTTTTCAGCAGGTAAAGGGCTGGCCTAAGGATTAGGAGACTTGAAGTTCCATCCCAGCCCCAACATGTACCCCTGCTATGGGATTCAGCTGACTACCTAGACATTCTCTTTTTTGCTTTCAGTGTCTGTAAAAGAAGAATAATTTATTTCTTTTTTACTATCTAACAGGGCTGGCTGAGAGGTTTATTTAGAAAAGATTAGGTCTAAAATAAAAAACTCTATCAAAAGTGCTCAGTAAAAATACTGAAAGTGTCCTGTTTCTGTACTACATCTTTTATTTCTGTTTATGCATAGCCATTATTCTACATAGGCATTATTTTTGTTGCACTAAAAACCTTTGAGAAAGAGATCAAAGGAGAGTATATTCTCACATGTCATAAACAAATCGCTTGATCCTAATAGCTAAATGTAGTTTGGACCAAATACTTACAGTGATTCTTTTGTCTTTTAGGAGATTTAGATTTATGGATCTCCTAGGCTGCACATTGGAGGTACTGTGTGGTCTCCGTACACGTAGAGCTGATTTGATGGTCAGGCTGTCTTTCTCTAGCGATTGATTCACTCGGTCAAAGAAGCTCTGGAGCCTGAAAGGAACCAAAGCACCGGTTCCCAGGGAAGGGCTCCTTTGGGAATGCTGGATTGGAGCTTCTGCCACTCTGGACTCAAAAAGACCTTTGAAATAGGAACATAAGAGGTCTTAGACAGCTTATAAAAAGAAGGCAAATTAAAGACAAAACAAAAAGTGGCCTTCTTATATAAAATATATTCAAGCAAGACTTCTACAACTTACTCCCACCATTTTCCTCTGAAGAACTGTGACTTTTTTAATCTCCACCAAATGGGTCCCAGCTTTCAAAAACCAAGCTTGCCATTGCAGACAAGTAAGAGTTTTGCCTGGTAACACAAGATCACTGACTGCACTTACAGCTACTCAGGCTAAGGGACTGTTTACATGGTATTTCGCAGACAGATGTGAGCTGCTTCTGCCAATCCTCTGAGACAATAAAAAATTAGAGACTTCTTGATAGTGCAAAGCCTGAGCTACACATCCTGCTGAGACACAGGAGAAATTAGTTTAGGGACAACACTGTGCTGACACACATTTTAGGTCACTGAGAACACTGGCAGAGTTTGCTTACACCTTTCTGCTAAAGACAGTGAGGACCTGAGTGGCAGTTGTTGCACAGAACGCTGGAACACCAGCTGGGAGGGAGTGTGCACTTCTGTTTGAGTTTCATTCTCCTTCTACAAGCAGTGACACAGAGCAAAGCAGTAACACTTGGAGAAAGCTTTAGGGTTTCAGAGTCCTCACTTAAATGCCTGCAGTTGTTGCTTAAATGAGAACAGCAACAAATTGATTAAAACCATGATCTAGCCCCTTTTGGGTGATAAGGGAACAAAGCATTATGATAAAGGTTAAAGAAAACCCAAAAGCTGATACTGCGGTAGCTGTAAAAGCCAAAAAAAACCAACATCCATCTGAAAATGCTTTCACTTTGAGAAGATGAACAACTTCTCAAGCCATACTATCATTAACACATACAATGATACAATATTACGGTGGCTATATTTGGTATGGCATTATGGCATTTTCTTTTGAAACACCAAGAATTATGGCAACAGATCTTAGACATGGTGGCCTGCTGCACTGATAACGTGTGGCAAGTTTTGTGTTTGGATAAAACAGCTACAATTTCAATACCGCGTTCATCTTTAATGTTAGCTGCAGTTTCAGCATCCTGCTGCCTGCTCTCTGCTTCTTCCTTGTGGACTGTCTCCATTAACCAGCTGTCGGTGTTGACAGCAGCATCAACCATAGCATGAGCCATCTCCCTCTGAGGACTCTAAAAATAACAAGAAATGCAGTGATAATCCAGACCTAATAAGGAAAAGAACAGGTTTGTTTCCTGAACTTACAGCATAAAATCTTAGGTTGAAACTGAAGTTCAAGAGAGAATAAAAAAAACTCTGTGGAACAAAGGATTCTTAAGTAGAATAATTTCTGATCACTTTGTGGGTTTCTCTACATCTTCAAATGACCTAAGAACTGGCAGTGCTTCTGACTGAAAGGGTTTAAACTGGTACAAAAGAGATCAGGCCAGAGGAGCTCTGGCTGCAAGACAGCCGTGTTTCTGGCACATGCCAGAAATCAGGATTCTAGCCCTTGCGGAGCAATGGAGTAGCTTGGAGTAGCTGGTGCACATTAACCTCCCCCTTACTGAAGCTCATCCAGTGTCCTCTTCACAAGCACAAAACCAGCTATAGAGGATCATAGAAGTCTCTCTTCATCTTTAACTGGGAGAGGTGACACCTCTACCATGGGTGGAGAAATACATTGATAGCATTATGCCAGGAACTGCCTTGGTATGGAGCAATCCTTTCTTATAATCCTTATTCTAGGAGTCTGCTCCAGTTTGTGACAAAGAATGACAGCTTCTAGCTCTTTCGCTGCTCAAAGGACCAGGAAGGCAGTGCAGTGCAAAGCCTTTCTATTCTTTAGCAGGCATACATGAGGGCCAGGCCTAAAACCTCTAGTAAGTTTTTGGGACCAAGTGCAGAAAACTTGAGGTAACAGAGCAGACATTACACAAACAGCAGACCACATGTTAACAGAAGCACCAGAGTAAAGCACTTTTTACCTGCTTAGGTTCTATAACCTCATTGTCCTCTTCCAAACAAGACTGAACATCTTTTGGAACATTCTCTTCCTTTTTCTCTTCCTCTCTGGAAACACATTCTGAAGATGAAATCCTCACTTCAGACAGTCGCTCCTCTGTTTTCTTGCTGAGCTTTTCTTTAGTCAAGCTCATTCCCGAGATGAAGGCATCTTCCTGCTGCACTTCGCACCCCGTAGGCCGTGTGGGTTCCCAGGCTGCAAGGCAGCAGCGGGGAAGCGAGGTACACTTGCAGCTGCACTTGGCACATGGCTGAGTCAAATACAGACCCCTTGGCCAGTAGCCCAGGTCAGAGTGACCCTGTCTGTACTGGCCTGAGGCTCTATAACCTGGTGCCACGATGTATGGGTAATCCAGGCTTGACTCTACTACCAGCTGCCTGGCTGCTAAAGGCATCTGCAGTTCTAGGATGATGCGTTCACTTAAGGGCAGAGGAATCCGCAGAGCTTGGTCAGAAGATACCTCCTTAGTCTGCCCATTCCAGAAATTCACAAGCACTCCCCTTCTGTTGTGTGCTGTGCATATTAAAAAAAAAAACAGGCGTAAAATATATTAGAAGCATGTCAAGCTGTGTGATTTATCTCTTAGAAAGCAGGAGATAAAAGTAACAGCTTGTGTTTCAGACAAATTTGTAACAAATTCCATGATTTTGTCCTTCTAGGTTTAAGATTTGACCTTCTTTTGAACTTCCTCTGGAGTGACAGCAGATAGCAAAACTTCTGCTTGTCACACAGCGCCAGGATTTTACCCTGAAAAGTTGGAAACTAGACTAACAGATAATCAGGTGAATACTCATGAGGGCCAGGTACATTTCTCTCCTTGCATTGGAAGTACAGACCCCCATCAAATTTTAGGAAGTTTCCCCTCACAGAACAAAGCAAAGGCTAATTTGGGGAGCTGCATTAATTCTGGCACTGAAAAAGGAAATGCTGCTTAGTGCCAACAACAAAAAAAAGATGATGAAGGGAAACCAAAGAGCAGGTGGTGAACTCTCGACAGCTGAGACTGTTCTCTTCCCTGTATAGTGATCAGCAACCGTGGCATGGCTAGCACCATTAAGCAAGCCAATATCCCGTACCTAAACATGCCTCCTTGTTCTCCATAACTTTCAGCACAGTGCCTGGGCCAAAACGTTCAGCTTTGGCTTCCCATGGTGCCAAGACCCTGTCTCCTGGAGCAAGAGGCTGTTGCCTGGCATCTTCATAGTGGAGAATGTCGTAGAGAGGCGTTTCCTGCATGCGAAGCTGTTTGACTCCTTTCAGAGTGCGGCTTTTGTCAAACTCAATTAAAAAGCGTTCCCTGGAGCTCTACAAGAGTAAAACATGCAGTTTGCAAGACAGACATCTGGGTCCAATTAACGGCCAAACATAAGTGCTAAGAGGGAAGTGGTAGAAATCCCAGGAAGCAGAACATGAGCTGGGAATGTAGCTTTCCTCTTCTACCAGGTTTTTCACTGTACTGTGTCCATACTGGACTTTAAAAGTAATTAAAAAGCTGGGGCTTAAAGGGTTGACAGCCTTTCTCTTCTTTCATTTTGGACTTAGATTTTGGTAAGAAAACAACAAACACACTAAGGCAGAACTTTACCAGGAATACCTCCCATCAGAAAAAGAGTGGCCAAAGGAAACTGCCATTTATGATGCAGTTTGTTACGTAGTAATCAAAAAGATAACAAACCAGTAAAATGTCTTAAGTGTCATAATTTTAAATGCTTTAATTTAAGCCTCCAGCAATGGGTGGGGGGCAGATCAATTACCGAAATCTCAGCCTTCTCTGCAGATCTGTGCGTGGACTTACAAAAATAATGCTGTCAGCCCCAACTCCAGCTAACGTCACTTGTACGGTTAGCTGACCCCATCTGTTCCACCCCACACTGGAGCTCACAGGCATCCTCAGCTATACTGGCATCACTGTTTCTTTAACTAACCTGTGAACTGGAAAATGCACCAGGTCTTTAAAGAAAGCCTGCAGGGAAGATTTTCTGTCTGGCATCCAAAATCATCTCACAAATCCCAGAAACATAGAAAGAAGAGAATGAGGAAAGCTCTCAGTTCGGTAAGGAGGAGGGGGTCCCTGGAGGCAGACATTACTATTACTAATTCTGTTTAGCTAATTGACTTTGCTGCTAGACTGGGTGGAAGTAGACAATAGGGATAAGGGACCTGTTTTGTTTGACTGTCTCTGAATAACAACTTATTATAACTAAAATGGATTGATTTCCAGGCTGCTTCTGCCTGCAGGACTTCTCACAGTAAACAGCCAGGCATCATCAGGAAACAGATGAAAACAGGATGTGGGGAGAGAATAGAAGCATATCACAGGGCAGCCACCCTACAGCAAGGCCACGGGACTGGTGAAGCATGGGAAGAACAGAAAAATGACACACAGATCCCAGGGAGAGCCTTTTACAAGCACAGTTCCAGTAAAAAGCTACCTTTACCTCTTGGACAATGTGGCCCAGGTAGTAATAGCCGTCAGCTTCTCTCCTTGCCAGCACACGAGCCCCCCTCATGAAACTGGAAGCCTCTGAGGATAAATCAATGAAATTCCCTTTTGCTGAGGATCTCAAGGGCATACCAGGGAAATCTGGGGTCCATGTGCAAACAGGAAAGCTGTAGAAAACAGAAATACAAGAAGTAATGAAGACCTTGGCAACAGAACTTCTGAATCTTGCTGCAATGAAAACAAACTAAATACACATGGGACACTCACCCCACCCCACCATAACTGTCTTTGTTTCCTAGCTTTCTTCTTCTCTGCATTCCCCTGTAGTGACCCATCTATAGATTTTGAACTTACTACATTGTTGGACATCTTGGCAGCAGAGAGCCACAGGGATCTTTATTGGCTGTGTGACAACACTGGACATGAGAGATGGACATGGAGCTTCCCTGGAGGGGGAAGGAGGAGATGAAAGTAGAAGATGAGTGTGATTTTTGAACACTTAAATCCTTAAACAGGAATATTATCTATAAATCGAAGTTTACTTTCCAGTATACTACTCCTCCCGTTGTTTTAATTCTTTCATCATATCTTGTGGTACTATGCTGTTTATCTGTAAGCTGATCACAAATGGTTTTGATTTTAAGAAATCAAGCTTGGTAAGATGAAATAATAAAAAATTAAAATATAAGAACTATATGAGAAAAAACCCCTTGCGTTTCACCTGCTTTCTATTCAGTTGCTAGATATGATGCAGGTGCCTCATTGTTTCTTCAATCGTGATTGAAGAAGGACGATGTTGTCCAAAGGACAATGTGTCATTTCAAGCACACACCAAGTTATAGCCGATACGCATTTAGGCCTACCTCAGATCCTATCATCATTTTATTCTACTGTGAAGAAGGCAGTAGGTGTGTGATTCTTGAATCAGCATAGTTTTACTTTCTTACTAATTGTTACACTTTTTAGTTAACTGATTTTTGTAAAAAGCTTTGAACCCGGAAAATACAAGAGCTGTAAGGTCAATGAAAGGAGCTGAAGTCAAGGAAGAATGAAAAGGTGGAGATTGGGCCTAGGACGACAAAGTTGCCTTTGCAGGTCAAAGCCAGCAGTGAAGCCATCTGGCCTGAGCAGGATGGAAAACATGAAATGTTTGTTCCCTGTTGACACAGGGAACAGCATGCCAGGGGCTACAAGAAGGGAGAAAGATAAAATGCAAGGAAGTTGGGAGGTGGAGTCGACAAGAAGATTAGGAACCTTATATTAAAGCATTCAGTTTTATTAGAAAAAAGTTAAACTCCTGTTGCATTAATCATATGTTAAATAAAAGCAAAGGTTGAATGGTTTGCTGCTATTCTCTGTAAACTGTTGCTGAAAATGCGTTAGGGCTGCTACGAGACTCAGAAGAGCAAGGAATTTAAAATCCCTTAACTACAAGGATATCCACAGGGTAGATATGCAAAATCTATGCTGTTTCAGCTGAGGACTTCAGCTGTTTGGGATGTTAACAGATTTGGAAGATATTGTTATTTAATTAAAAGACAGTATTTGACCACCCCCTCCTAAAAGTAGAACAACACTGAAGTCTGTGAATCAGGATACACTGGCTGTAGAGCTTTGCCTACAGCCACCTAGCAAAGAAAATATAAAATCAAAGGAAGGCATTTGTTCTTTACTTTGGGGTCTTTGCCTTCACCTGTCAGAGACATCTCTTTTCAAGTGCTGGTCTGTGGAGTTCAGTGAAATCACTTTACAGGGTGAGTCTTTCCTTGCAAAAGTAAATGGAGCTAGACCAAGACTTGACCTCAAATTTGACCCCAAGCATTGGCAATGATGCCTTTTGCTCAGGGGCTCTGTGCTCTTTCCTCACAAGCAAAGATTTAAGGAACAAGTAATGTACAATGAGGAGAGTGGATATGCCAGCTCGGGATGTCAGGTACAGCCTGTCACAGAGATGCCAAGTCTATTTCAAATCTTTGTCCACAGACTGCTTTGTTCATAAGCAACCAGGCAAAACAAGGTTAGCCTTTCCCAGAGGGTCACAGAAACTCTTCCCCAGTTCTACTTTGTGAAATGTCATTCAATAAAGATTCAGCAGG
>NW_010208054.1:24240-24729 GCF_000695765.1 Mesitornis unicolor
CATTAATCTTATATTAGTGGTATACCTTTTCAGAAGCAGTAGGAGGGAGTCTGATAGCTTGAAAGGACCCTCCCGATTGTCTGGCTACTTTCTCCATTATTTTTTGCTTGCTTCTTTCACGATCATCTGAATCTCCCAGAAGGCATACAACGTGTACTGGATGCAACTCGTTCTCCATAAGAAGCTGGCAGATTTCCTCGGACTCTTGCTCTGGGAGTACATCAGTGAAGAGATAGATGGACTGGCAGGCTGGGTCTTCAAACGCTGCAGCCAAGGCGCTCGCAGCATTTGGGCCCTTCTCAAAGCGCAGGGCTCGAATCCAGGCTGCTGCTTCGGTGACACTGCTGAGTGAACACCTGACTAGGCAGCTGTGCCATTTTAACACCTATTAAAATAAAAATAAGAAAGAAGGAAAGAAAACAAAAGCCCACTCACACATGCAGCTCTGCTAACGTGGGCCAGGCGTGGCAGTCTTTATTAGGTATTTCT
>NW_010208055.1:0-5729 GCF_000695765.1 Mesitornis unicolor
GCTGGATCTCGCCGAACAAGCGTTGCTGAGGCATTGTATGTATGTTAGTACATTTTGAGTCTGCAAATGGCCTCACAGCTTATGGATGTCTTTCAAATATCCACAAATAGAAAGAACTTCTGCAGCTCATGTCTGAAGTTGCGTGGGTGAGTTCAGGGTTTGTTTTGTGTAAGGTGATCTGTGATGGGATCTGTCTTAACACTGCTTTTGCAAGGCTTTAACTAAACCATGCACAACTCCAATCACCACTCGGTATCCCTTGTGCTACTCCTGTTCAGCCCTGGATGGCACATGGCAAAATGGTGAAATTCACTCCTGAGGGTAAGAAATGCCCAGAATGTTTTGATTAAAACAAGACAGGGCAACTGGAGGCAGAGGTAGGTGGGGATTTCCTCACACTGGGGGTCTTGAATGAGAGCATTCTACAGTGGGAGTGAGCGGCAAATGGTTTGGGGAAAGTAACCCACCACCACCCCTGGAGCTTTTCTGCTGGCACTGGCTGTGGCAGTATTTCAGGGATGTTACATCGCCATCACTGTTTGGCAGGATTTGACAGTAAGACTCCACAGGGACTCAAAAAAATCTGAACTCCTCTAGCTGTTGCTTCATACTATCAACAGGACCTTTGGAGGTGGTGTCTTCCACAGCTTCCCATACTCCTGCCAGTATCTCTGATCTAAAGCCCCGTTCATACCATGTTGTCAGGACCATGTTGTTTACAGGCCTTCCTCCATGCTGTGTGACTGCGTCTGGGAACAATTAAAAAGGGTACAGGTTAAAACTCAACTAATTAGTAAATACAATGGGAATTTTGAGATACCTGCAAAAGGTGTCAGAGAGAAATGAGCCCAAGTTCTCAAATCATACCAGCACCTTCAGGTGCCTAACCACAGGTTGCTGAGGTTGAGACAACTTGTGTTACTTGTACCACAGTAATGCCCAGAGGTCCCAGTCATGAACCAGTGCACGACTGTGCAAACCAGCAATAGCACTCCCAGATCACACTCCCCCCTTCACATGTGATGGAACAGGCCCTGCTCTGGTTTAATCCACAAAAAAAGATTTTTCTAACAATTTCCCCTACTGTAATTACATAGGGCTAACTGAAGTATTTATACAGCTCTGTCTGAAGTAGTTTTTGCCCCTCACAGGCCACATCCTGGTGGAGGCACTGCTGTTTGAGTCCATAGAACGTCAGTGGACAGTTTTCATGAAGGGGCAAAATGACTGCTCTCAAAGGATTGTCCTACCTAAATTTTCTCAGGCTTGTGTCATGAAAGAAAGAAACTAGGGCACAATGGCCTGTTTCAGTCTTTGTCATTGGGGGAAGTCGAATCATGGTAAAGCATACTAACCAAGAGTCACACAAAATCAAGATAACCCAATATTTGCTGAGTGGTGCTTGGGTGGCTTTTGTTGGGTGGTGTCCATGTAAAAGGCTTGTAGCCCCAGTGAGATTTCAGAGTAGTCCCATTCTATCGGGAAAGGCCACTGGTATCTTGCCAGAGAAGCAGACTTTCTGTGTTTATCTTTTTTTGATAAGCAAACATAGATATTTGAAACTTTGCTATATCCTTGTAGTTTTCTCATGGTTGTAGTCTTGCATACAGAGAAAAAGGTCCAACAGACTATTTGTCCCACTGTCAGATAACCAGCGAGGGCTGGGTGTACCCAAGGAGATAGGGGCAGGGAGGTCAGCTTGAACTGAAATTTGTACTTGTTAACTCCCTGAATTAGGACAAGTCAAAACCTCTTCAAGTTTTCAAGTTTTTTCAGCTATAAAACGGGGAGATGATGGATGTGTCTTTATAAAACTTGGTGTTAAGTACTGTTAGAAAGTATCTTGTTGTGGCAGTAAATGATTTTTTTCTTATTTCCGTTTCTTAAAGCAATTTCATGCCTTGTTAAAATACAGTCATTTTTCTATGTTGTATGTAGTAGAGTAGCCACTCTTGAGCAGACCAAATATATTTTGTTCCCTCCCTGTCCTCACTGCAATACAAAATAGCAAAAGTAATTAGTCCACAGTATGGATGAATTGATTAGATTTTCAGCTTGGGGAACAGATACATTTTAAAATGAGAGTTTCTGGAGCGGTATCTCCCTCCCTAGTACAGAAGTTAACTGAAACTCACAACAGAACTATATTCCTGATTTTTTTTTTTTTTTTTTGTCTTTAATTTAGTGTGCAATTTAACTGAGGCATTTAAACTCTCTGGCTTTGATTTATCATGCGCTCTGTTCCACCTGGGCAAAATAGAGCTGCGCAGAGCAGGGGTTCAGCATCCAGCAAATATGTAACAACTCTTCTTGATGGAGAGGGTGCTCTGGGTATGGACAGGGGGCAGGAGAGGGTCTAGTCATGGGGACCCCCATGATGCTGACTCTGTGCTTCTCGCTGTCTGTGGTGGCTGCTGAAACAGCAGATGTTGCAGAGCAGTTTGAAGAGCAAAGAGCTGTGGGGTAGCATGTTCAAGAAAAACCTAGGCCAGTTCCTCCCTGTTCCTGCTCTGGGGTGAGGGTAAGGAGGAACGAACCTCCCAGCTGTGCTCTGTGGCTTATGTGATGCCTCGGTACTTAAGGATCTTTGGATAAAAGGTGTAATTAAGTCCTGGCATTATTCTGTAACTTAAAAATGGTTGAAACTGTGCTTAAACCCAAATTTAATTAACTTTGTTTTAAACAAAGATTATTATAAAACCTTTATCCGACTGAAGCTTTATCTGCCAAGTTTCACTGCGGGCTATGCATTTGCATGGCAGACTTTTACATGCTCCTGAAATTTGTGGTTTGCAATGGAAAAACTGGCAGACTTGGTTATATCAGCACTAACAGACATTCAGGATAATTGAAAATACTGTCCCTTGCCAAAAATGGAATTGTAAGAGTTTAATAGATTTTTTTTGCTTCTAGTCCTTTCACTTTTGCAACAGAGATTTCTCTTGAATTTATACCTGGGCCATACATGGTTATGACTTCCCTTTCCTGCATCTTTTGTCCATGAGCCTGGGGTGAGACCACAGCTCTTCAATTTAAAAACTGCAGTACTTCTGCCCAGTTTCCTGGTAGTGCCGTGTGTATGTGATCAATGGCCAGGGACATTTTAGAACATCCTGTTTCTCAGGTCAAAGTGGTATGCTGCCCTTTGAAAATCCCTATGTCAGAGAGGAAAGACGGAGGGGAGGTGGGAGGGATACTCATGTTTCACAAAGTCCACAAACTGTAGCCAGACTCAAAAGCGCTTAAGCACAGCCTGACTGCAAAAGGAATTCAATATTCCATTCTCCAGAGTGAATGACGCTGATCAAAGAAGCTGCGTCTGAAAAGACAAACTCTCTCCTGTCCCCTTTGCTTCCAGACTTGAAGGAAAAAGTATGAAAGATCACTGTACTACAGGAACTGCCAACCCTCATTTCCATGGGGAAAATCCCTCCCCCCCCCCACCGCCAACCGTCCTTTCTTATATCAAAATGGTATTTAATTTTAAGAGGAACACTTAACTTTACTTGTACAGCAAAACTGCCTTCAAAAAGGGTAGGACAAATTCAGGGTAGAAAAATCCATCAGGAGTTGCTAAGCAGCTCCAAACAGAGCTGCAAGTGCAATCTCCAGATAGACACAGGAAGGTTATAGCACAGAAGGGCAACTCTGCGCCTGCCTCTGTGCTTCCAACCATGCGGCAATACCTACGCTTGTCCCCAGGCAGCTGCTGCTGCCGTTGTCAGAGACCAGCGAGGCAGACCTTTGGTTTGACAGAGAACAGACATCATGTTGCCTTACCCTGGTAAACAGGGAACAAGTTGTTGTTCCCTGCTGCAAGGAAGGGACAGGTCTACTGTGTCAAGGTCCTGCCTATGTTGTCTATCCCCCAGAGGACTCATCCTGCACACTTAGCTTTCAGAACCTGATAAAGCTGTTAATGCTGGCCACCTTCCCCAGGAGCATCCTGCTCTTCCTGCAGAGCAGCTGCTGCCCAGGGATGCTGTTTGTGGTCATGGCCACCTCTGTGGCTTCTCGAGGTGGGTGTTTTCAAACTCCTTGTCCTTGTGCAAGAGCGCAGAGTATTGGAACTGCTTCTGCTCAGGGAGCTGGATATGATCCTCCAGGCCTCAGAATCACCCTCAGAGGTTTACATTCAAAACACCAATGCTGAAAATATAAAAGCATAAAACCCTATCAGATCAAATAGTTGTAATTATAGCAAGCATATGAGACAAAACCCATTGTCATTTATCTCTCTAGGGACACCACACTTTTTGTTTGAGCCTTATTATTGGTGAAGTATGAGTTCTAAAATTATAATAATTAAAATGATGATTATAAAGTGTCAGGGATTGTAATTTTTTTTTTATAGCTGGGAACAGTCTGTTCATTATTGAAGCAAAGATTTGGCTTCAAATTCACATCATTTTAAAAGACAGTGAGAGGGGGAGCATGTTGATGTGAACACAGTGAGCATGCCTGAGTATTGAGGCCCCTTTTCATGCTGCAAACATGATCCCCTTTTTACTCTGTCAGACATGGAGAAGAAGGGAGCTGTGGTGAGGGACAGTCCTGGAGAATGGTCTGGAAATGTGTCACTGCTTGACCTTCTGGGAGCCTGCTGGTGACTTCTGCTGTTTTGTAAACACCAGCCGGATGGCTGCTGCAGCCCACTGCTGGGATGTGGGAGTGGGCAACACCTTATTGCCATTTTCTGGAAAGAGAAGCTGAGGATGAAAAATTGAAGAAAACCACTAGAGACTTCAGCAACTGGAGCATAGGAGTCCTTAGTGCTGAATGCAACTTCAGTTCATCCCTTTACGTTCTGTGTTTTATGCTGGAGCTGCTTCTTGTTATGAAGTCCTGGCTCTGTCACAGAGCAGAAGGTGGGGTGTCCCTGGCCAGAGCAGCAGCCTCTGCCAAGTGTGGTTGTGTATCTCAAAGAGTTGGTTTTGAGCTTGGTAGGTTGCCAGGACTGGGCTGGGTACCTCAAATGAGAGAACGTCTTGAACGCCTGACATTCAAAATACTTTGCATTTTCAGATTGGCTTAACTTTGGGGATGAAATGGCCTGAAAATGTCAGCTATGTCTGTTCCATGTCAGAAATAAATGAAAGCTAAGATGAGTGTTAGTTTTGGGCACCCGTCCAAAACTGTGGGAGAGAGGAGGAAATCTGTACCATAGATTTCAAAGAGCCCATATGTCTGATCTAGGACTCGCTGCCTGTCCTTTGCTGGATCGGGCCCACCTCTGTGAAGAAGAGGCTCAGTAGCAGCTAGGGGCTGGAGGGGAAGAGGAGGAGAAAGGAAAGGGAATCAGAGAAACATTGATAAATTCTATTTAGTGAATAACACAATGCATGTAGCAGTACAATGGCCTTTTCTGCAGGCAGATTATCCCAGCCAGAGTCTTTGCTATATTAAAAAGAGGGGGGAAAATAGAGCACCAAAGAAAAGGAAAGGCGGGCTGCACAGCAGCAATCAATGCTGCCCTTTGTGCTGTTTGACATTTGAGGGACTTGTTATCAACGATTGCTGGCTGCTTTATCTAAATGTATCTCCTCAGCTGCCAGGAACAGGGCTGATAGGCAGCGGGACGTGCCGATGGCCCCAGCTGATACCATGACCACCCAATTCACCTGCTCACCCTGCTGTCAGGGACTGGATGGCTTCTGTCACTCCACTGCTGGCACGTTTTACCTACCCCCTAAAGGGGAGAGAGAGGACATTTCTCCCCACCACTCTTT
>NW_010208055.1:5760-34451 GCF_000695765.1 Mesitornis unicolor
TCAGCCACTTCTTTGTCTTTTTAAGGAATGAAATCAAGACCAAAAAGGGCCAAACTAAGAAAATGTCCAGAAACTTAGGATGAGGGAAAGATGTGTTGAGGAAAGGAAAATCTGCTTTATTTTTTGTTTGTCCTGCAACAGCTCTGTCATCTGCTGCTCTGGCAGAATTGCCTTCTGTGCTCTTGCCTTCTCTCTCCTGCTTTACTGCAAAAGAGTGATAAGAATAATCTACTGCTTGGCTGCTAGGTTGTCTCTTAGTGTGGAAAATGCCTCTCTCTAATATTTTGTTTGTTTATGCAACATATATACTTGTGTCTATGTAATGCAGGGAGCTGTAAACACAAGTTTGCATGCAATTGCTATTAATTTTTATGACTAGAAGATGATGAATGGGCATAAAATAAAGCATAGCCTGTAGCATTTCCTAAGTCCTGGAGGGTGTGTGTGTTTTTTTAAAAAAAATGTGCGTTGCAGTCCAGTTCCAGCCAGAAAGTAGCTGCTTTCAGGTGTGCAAGCTGCCTAAAGTCAGTTTAATTCTTGCTAAAAAATAGGCAGTTATTGACTGGGTTTAAAGTACAAAAGCTCTGGATTAGTATGGCCTCTTATTTCAAGAGACAGCTTAAATTATTGCCTATGCTGCTAAAAAGGCTTTGAGGTCTACATGGAAATGTCAGCTCATAGGCTTGCAAGTATATTTACTCTTGCTTGGTGCTAATGAAGCCATTAAAAATGCAATATGACACAGCTGAAAGATTTCCCTAAAAATGAACATTTTCTGCTGTCTGTGACTTCTTCTGAGGAAAGATTTAGGGAAAAAAAAAGCAGTACGCAAGCACAGTAATACAGAGGCCACTATATTTACTGGTCTGCTTTTAATGAGTCATCATCAAAATCTGAAAGTAATTAGAGCTCTCAAAAAATAGATTATTCCAGGAGAATAGAATAAATTCTTATCTGTCTTGTGTTCAGCTGTCTTATGTTAATTTGTGTATTTAGCATACATTTATCAGTTACAGAACTGATTTTAAAGTGTGTGCAAATTGCTACCTTGACCATAATTGAAAACCTCACATGCATATAGTGAAAATTAATTCTGGTGGTGTATTTTGAGGAAATAGCAAGCCTATTTGAAGCACCTCATTTTTTTTATCATCACTGTCTCAGGGAAAGACTTCTAGCACCGTTGCCCTTGCACTTCTTCTGCAGTGAGTTACATTTACTTACATCTAAAAACCCAATGAGGAGAAAAGCCAACATGCAGGAGGGGTGTTGTAGACCGTAAAATCTATTTGGAGAGTCAGACTCAAAGCCCAGGTACAAATATATACCTGTTTAACTGAAGAATAACAAAATATTAATTAAATACAAATTTGCCTTTCAAAAGCAAGACAACACATTAGTGCTTCAAGCATTCAAGCTGAGCACAGATGCTGGTGAGGGATCTTTTATAAAGCTCTGTCTGAGAAAGCAGCATGATAAGAGTCCAGCCCTGACCTGTGAACTGGGTACCCTCACTTCCCTCTGCAGCTCCTGGTTTTGGCTGGGTCATGTAATTCTTTGTGGAACCAATGCTGCTCTTCTCTATGAGAAATGGGAATAATTTTACTATGCAGGGTCCAGCGATGTTAAACTGAGGCTGTTCTGCCTAGCTTCGCAAAGCATCCAAGGTATGACAGAAGTGCTCTTAATTAATAAATTCTGACCAGCGCTAAGTCTGTTTGCCTTGTTGCCTGGCCACGCTGAACAAGGGGAGAACATCCCGCACCCCTGGTACTTCTCAGCCCTTTGCAGGCACAGGCAGCACAGCTCATGGAGCACAAGCTCAGACATGCACATAGTATAACTTTCCCGAGCATTTCTCTTTCTGTGGCATTAGGAAGCCAATTCCTCCCAAGAGCATGTTTATATCAATCTAAACTTCATTTCATCTGAAATATTTATGATTAGGGGGTGGGAGAGTAGGCAGGAGGTCTGGGTGTTGAATGTGGTCCGATCAAGTTAGCTTCAACTGGCAAGGTTGACAAAAGTAGTAATCTCTCTGTCCCTCCTCCCATACCTAAATGAGCATTTATTCCAAAACCCTTTTTTAATGCTGTAACATAATTCATTAGGAGAGCCTTAATGAGCTGGTAATTAGTCTGGTGAGAGGGGGTGAGGAGGGGAAATAGAAATGCTAGACAGAGAAAGTCGAGCAGGCTGGGGCACCTTAAAGAGCCCTGAGAGAGCCTTTTATCAACAAAATAGATCGAGCTTGCAGGCAGTAAAACTTTCAAATGACCTTCGTGTCAAAATATTAGGTTGCTATTTTTCGCTAGATGGTGGTTTCATAAACATAAAAAGTGCACATATCATTCAGAGTGCTGTAAAAATTGTCTCAAAGTTGCAGTGTTTTCTTGCCTCCTGTCCTTTTTTTTTTTTTTTTTTTTTGCAAGACAAATATCACCTCTATGCGGTATGAGTGAGGGATGGCGTAAGGGGAATGGCATCTAGTATCACAAACTTCTGCTCAGTCTGAAAGTAATGTTAACAGCAGCTCATCTTTGTTCCGACTGTTTTGAGTGCTTTCTTTTTTTCTCTTTTTTGGAGGAAAAACAAAAAGTAGAAGACATATGTCAGTGTACATGCTAGAGACAGATATCAAGAGATGGTGACATTTTCACTTGTAAAATTAAAGAAAATTACTTCGATGTTTGTAATTTATGGCAAAATCTAGATGTTAATATTGGTCTGGGATTTAGAAGAGAGATGTGGTATATCGAAAAACAACAGCTCATTTCTGGAGAAGTGAAGCATCAAAACAGTTGGCTATATAAGTGCTTTTCCTTCTGTGAAATCTTTATTTCCAAGGTTAAGTTTTGCCATGAAGTTGGAGGGTAGAGGGGTGACTGTTTTCCACAAGGCAAGGAAGCGATTACTCAAAGCATCCACTCCTTTTGCATTGTGCTTGTCTTTAGGCTCCTTCCCTTTCTGTGCTTATCTAACAAGCCCCAGAGCGGTGGGACTTGAGTAACTTGAATAAGTACCAGAAGGCTGATAAGACATCACTTGAGTTGACCCATAGGAATGTGCAAGCAGTAATAACAGAAGTAAGTAGGAAACTTAGTAAAAGCAAAAACTAAGGAGATAGCAGAAAGACAGAAAACTTGACTTACTGATCTGTTGTGTGGTTAACTATTTCTTTCTCCGCCATCACATCACATCACATCACATCACATCACATCACATCACATCACATCACATATTACATCACATCACACAGAAGTGCCAGACTATGCACTATCTGCCTCCTGTGTCTCACCTCTATTTCCCATTTGAACACCTGAACCATTTATTACTTGTGAACAGCCACTACAGTCGTACTGCAGGTGATACACTGGCAGCCAGGCCCCTGTGTGGAGACCAAATCTTCCCTCAGAAATAGCCACAACTGGTGATGACAGAAATTAGGTAAGGGAAATCCAGGGCTGGGCTTAATAGACGTCTGGCCCAGCTGCCCGGGCACTAGTTTCTGACTTCCTGTAGTTGCTTGGTATTTAGACAGACATCATACAAAATAATTCTGATGTGGCTGGAAGTATCAGGACCTGACCTAGTCTGAGGAATTTCCTACCCCTTTGGTGTGCGAATCAGACTTGCCTATGGCCAGTTTGTGGCAGAGGCCGGAGATTGGTTGGGTCCGACCCTGTGTGTGAAGGCCATGTGTGTCATCCTCATCCTTGGGGATCGGCGGTGTGATGGGCTTTCTCTTTCAGATCTGAAAGCCATCTTTCCCCTATAATACATGAAATGAAAAGAGAAATTTAGACAGGGATCAGATGATGTCTGACTTCTCCTCATGGATCCAAACAGAACAGGAAATTTTACTTGCACTTGTGAAAAGCTTAAGCCTGGATTTTCACATTGCTCTTATTATCTATTGTATGGAAAAGGAAACAAATTGGCTTTTTTTTTCCCCCACTGCTAGAATTAGTCCCAAGTACTTTGTCAGTGTTGCAGTTGTGCTCTGTTACAAGAGCTTAATACGGATCACAATGACCTTTGGAAAACAAGTTGTTGAGTTAGTAAATGAGGGGTTTTAAAAAATTTATTTTGTTTAATGTTATCAGGAAAGATACAGTGTACAGCATCTGTGGCATACAGATCCATTCAGAAAAGCTGCAGGTCTCATCAGTTTACCATGGGGCAAAACATTGGTGTTGCCCTCTAGTGATATTGAATCCTGCTGGCTAGTTACATCAAAGCTGCTGATGAAACTCTATGTCTCTGCCCCATCTCCCCCCCTAAAATTCTTTCTTTCCTTTTTTTCTTTTCTTTTCCCAGCCACTTACTGGAAGAGTCAACGATTTCTTTCTCCCTCTAACATGTTATATTCAGGATGCTCCAGGCACACAGTGCAGTGGTAAAGTACCAAAGCTCAGTAAAGAAATTTCTGATACATTACACATCTGTGCTGTGTCCCCCTAGAAAGTATATTCTGAAATCTGATTTTTACAGCACAGTTGAGACTTGGAAGGTTCCATCACATAAATAACTGGTGAGGCTGCAAGCTCTGTCTAGCTCTCCTTATTAGAAGGTTTTTTTTCTTTCTTTTTTTCTTTTTCAATTTTTTATTCCCCAAACCTTGATTTGGGCTGAAATTTTCTCTGCTGGGTGTCTGCTGCAGAGTCTAGCTCATCATTCTCAGGAAAAGCAAATTTTAGGGAAAAGTACATGCTAAATTCCGATGACTTTGCAGTCATGCCATCACAGGTCAGGACCGAAAGAGTATTTTGGCTGAGGGCTTGCATTGCTTTTAGAGGGCTATCTTCTCCGTCTCTCTGATGATTTGACATATTTAACCAAATTCTTAAGTTTTTTAAAGTCTGCAGTACATATAAGCTCAGTAAACATTTCTCAGGTGACTAAGAATGTCCTAAGGAGAGGAGAAATAAAGCTAGAGCTGGGAAGGAAGCTGAGAGAGGAGTTCAGATGAAAGAGCTGAAATGCTGCTGGGAAGGAGGCTGGGGCAGTGCACGCAGGATCAAGCAGGCTTTGAGGAATATGCAGGGGATGGAGCTGGGGACCTCGCTGGCCAGGCAGAAATTAATTGCCTGTGTTTAAGTGCCTGAGGAGAGAGGCTGCACAGATTAGAGCAGAAATGACCAAGATCACATGTTGTGTCAGTAAATACAGAGTTATTGCTGTCCATCACAGCAAGTGATGTGCTCCAAAGTACCTGAAATAGCATTTCAGGTCCTGGAGTTTCAGGATTTGTCTGCTACCAGCAAACAGCCACTACATTGATTGGCAAAGCCTTCTACCCCCTCTGAAAAATCAAATAAAGTCCCAAATTAGTGGTTCCTTTTAGCTTAATATCCCCGTGACTTGCCTCTATGTACCATGGAAGTAAATTAACTGTGAATTAGTGCCAGAGCCATAAGGAACTTACACAGAAGTTAATAGTTCTGTCTTCATAGCAGGGACTGAATAATGTGCAGAAGAGTAAGAGCTAGGCGAGTACATAGAAGAATACAAACAAAATATTGAAGAAAAGTGGTCTGTGCTGAGACAATGGTTCCCAAGGCAAAATATGCGATTATGTAATTAAGAGTGGTATCCTAATGCAGAGGGAGCAAGTAAAGGCTCTGCAGGCATCCTTCATTCCAGCGTGTCCTAGCTCTGCTTTGCCATCTGAATAATGATCTTTAACTTACACATTTTGTGAGATATATTTATCATTGCACTTTTCACCTACCTCCTGCACAGTGTTGAGTGTCAGCAATTCACTGTACGCCATCCCTCAGTAGCAATGTTATTTTTCTTGCTCTGGGAATGCCAAAGCTAAAGTTGCCCACATAACCACAACTCTGGTCCCCTGTGTAAACACATTACAAGACAGTCTTTAATTACATGAGTTTATATTTTTTTTTGCCCTGCTGCATGATGCTCAGAGACATCTGGCCATATCATTCAAAGTGTGGCCCAGGCCTTATTTACCTCACATCATTCAAACAGTGTACTGAATACAAAATTATTGATTTGCTCTTGGGTGTTTCAGCTGCACTCTTAGCAGAGCATTTGAGTACTTTATAGACACACATGAATTTGAATTCACAGCACCCCTGTGAGACAAGAGGGTGACAGTATTCCCATTTTACAGATGGGGAGCTGAGTCACAAAGAGATTAAGGTCAAAGGACCCACAGATTTTGGGGCCCCAGTTTGATGTTTCTGAGTACTTAGTGTTTTTATAGCTCAATATATGTTCAAAGCACAGCTCCCAGAGACTTCAATTACAGCTTCCAGCACTCAGCACTTTGCAAATCAGCCCCCAGGGTTTCAAGTCAGGCATCCAGAAAATGAGGAACACACAGTTAGTGACCACCTGTGGTTTATAACTTGGCCAAATGTGTGAGGATTTTCATGGTAATAGCAAAAGGCACCTCTCTTATTCCTGGGTGATGCTTTACTCTCTCTGTCAAGCCAACCAATTCCTGCTCTAAAAGACAGAGTGCTGCTAAGACCTCTCAGTGGAGCAGTCCCGCACCTTGTAGAGGAGGGAAGCAAGAGGAGGAGACCACTGTAATTCCTAGCAAAACATGACTGTTTTCTTTTGTGTCATTTATGACAACCACTGAAATCACCTTTGCTAAAATTTCAATGTGACTTTTCAGTTTCTAAGGTGGAGCAACTCACCTCCATAGTCTTAAGCCTCAACAGTAAATCTGGGCAAAGTTATGGGAAATTAAAAGCATGGTCTTAGACTGGGAGGTAGTGGGCACTCCACTACAGGGCCTGTTGCCTGCTCTACTGCTAATGCTCTCTAGCAAAACACTGAAGGTGAAGGCGGTGTTAAACTGAGGCCAATACTCTGCTTCTGCATAGCCTTTTAGCTGTGTTCAGCCTGGGGCAGATTTTTATGGCAGAGCATTGAAAGCCCCAGAAGTTATATTGTTAATGGAGACCTCCCTGGCAGACCACAATTATAGCTATGCGAATGACTTTCATAAAAATCATTTAAAATTTGAGCAACATGGAGCTGGAATGCCGCAGACATAGGTCACTACCTTTGATAGTATTAACAATAGACAGATAGTAGTGAGCATGGTAGGGAGAATGCATTATATAAATCAAATATTAAATATTATTTGTTTTCTTGAAATACAGAGAGGTAAAACTGACTTAATCTCATGGTATTATCTATATTCCACACTTTGTTCTCTGTGCTGGCAAATGCTTATTGCTGAATAAGGTGAAACATAGCTGATGAAATGAGCTAGAGGCTGCTTCAATTTAACAAGGAGAGGTATACTTGAAATAGCAGCCTATAGAATTATGTAAACTGAAGTGAAGTCCAGTGTGGGGAGAACAGGAGGCATGAAGCACCGAAATATGTAGGCGCTTTGAACCGAGAGAGGAAAGCTGCTTTGAGAATTGATCCCTGGGAGCTGGCGAGATCCAGTGAGATCCTGGGAAAACTCAGAAATTATTTCAAAAGAAGTCAGTAAAGCCAAAAGGAAGACACAAGGCACTGGGAATGGACCACTAAGAACTCATGAGAAACCAGCCTCCTTAGAGAAGCAATACATGTGAAGAAATGGCTGCTTCTTATTTGCTGGGTTTCTTGTTTATTGTGAGTTCATGGTGCTAATGATGAGTCTGCTCCGTAGCAGCAGCCTGCTTTGCTTATTAGGTTGTCCACTGTTCCACAAGAAAACTGAGAGGGTTTGCTAGTGAACAAAGTCAGATCACAAGACAGCAGCTCTTCCTGCACTGACAATAATTAAAGTCCTGCTCATGTGTTCACACTTCTTGTTACCATTGCAGGCCTCTCAAGGTGCAATGGACTGTCCAGTGTCATATCTTCTTATCGTAAAAGCTTGGTTATGCAAAGAAAACCTTAGACTTTGGAGAAAGCAATGGACAGATTTCTCCCTACTGTTTCCAAATAATTTGTCTTGTCTCTAGGTTGGAAAGTATGTTCTGAAAAACAACATTTGAGACTATGCCTTAAAAATATGGAAATAAAAGAGAGAAAATACACCTGCAAGGAATGGAAGAAGGAAGAAAGCATCTTCCTTACCTGGATCTAGCTGAATCTTGCTCATCTTTTGAGAGCAGCCACCAACCAATGAAATTATTTGCATCAAGTAGGTTAGCAAGATTTGTTCCCTGGCAATGTTCAGAGGGGTCAGAGGAGAAGCAGCCTATACCCAGAGGAAATGAAAACAAAACACAAAAGAAACTTTCCAGCTTCTTTTATCAGCAGTTCTTTACAGGTCACCTTTAAAAGGTTTGCATTTATGGCATCAGTATTTCAACCTTCTTTCTGTACAATCTGTGTATGTAGGCTGAAGCAAGACCATGAGTGCCTGAAAAAAATGCAGAGACTAATTACAGCAATGTGAAAGTAAAATAATGAGAGCTTGAGAATGTGACTGATAAGAAGTTAGATAATAGACTAACAAGCAGGATGTCTGTAGTCCATCAAAGGGCTAAAGAAGGTCTCTCTGTCCTCTGATGTTGCCTGAGGAGGATGTCCACATGAAAAACATCCCAGAAATGGCATTTAAGGATACATACCATGTACTGACTGTGTGGTGATACAATGATTGGATTCAGTGAGTGCTTAACCTATGGATAAAGTAATTACTCAATTAAAAAGTGCACACTAGATGCTGCTAACCAAGTGGGACATGCTCAAAACAAATATTTACAAAGGAGGTGGTGCTTGGTTTCTTTGCACTGAGGCTACGGCATGCAGTCTGGACACCTGCCCATTGAGCTGGGTTTGTAGCCCATGGTGCTATGTTGCTGTCAGCAAGGTGGCACAGCAAGAGTGAGGGGGGCTGGTGCCTGGGAATGGCTGGTTTGGCAATCAGTAATGGAGCTGCTAGTCTTAGAGTTAAAGGGGCATCTCGCTCACATGCTTACATGCATCCCACATGTGTCACAGTAATGCAAGAGGACCTTCGCTGATAACAGCTCTGTGGACATTGATGTCTCTGCTCCATTTTCAACCTCTGTAGGCTGACTGACTTTTCTTGGTAAACATGTAAATTCTGACCCTGTGGGGTGAGCTGTTCCAGGCAGGGAAACTGGGGAGTTGAGCATTCTGGCAGGCTCAGAAAATGGCAAGAAAACAAAAGAACAAACAAGCAAACCCATGACCGAAAAAGATTAATAAAAAAAGACATTTTGGCCATTGGGTCATAAATAGTGCTGTTCAATAGCACAAGAAATCATGTAGACTGTGCAGGGAGACATAAAACTACTGAATTATGTATAAATATGTCATATAAAAGGAAAAAGTACTAAAGAAATACTGTAGGAAAATAAATAAAACCACCATTAAAAATGAACATGTCCCATTTGGTCAGTTATGCCAAACATAAAACAACAGAAAGCGCCATTTGGAAGTTAACAACACTTTTAATTTTACTACTGACTTTTCCATTATAAGCCATACAAAGGTGTGGTTAGACCATAGGCTCAGGGATTGATTTTATGTCTGAGCTCATCTAAATCAGTGGGCTTGTAAAATATATCTCTAGATCCGTATCTCTCTGTATATATGCATGAAGGAGGAGAGGAAGAAAGACGTTGGAAAGCTGGGGATGTGTGAGCTGGCTGACATTAAACTGGAGCTGATACCCTCTCAAAGGGGCTGTTTGTGAAAGGAGATTGAGCTGAAATCTGCTGCTGGTGGCTGTGAGAATGGTGCTTTCCAGCCATCGGATCTGTGGAGGTGGGATGCAGGCACAGGTGGAAAAGCGATGTCCTGTTCACAGCAGCCCAGGCTGCCCCATGCAGGGGAGGCATTGTTCAGCAGTGCCCATGGGTGATGGCTCAGCTCTGTTCAGATTGCAGCTTGGATTTCACTCTGTCCCTCAAATGTCTCAGAATCACAGAATCACAGAACGTTAGGGATTGGAAGGGACCTCAAAAGATCATCTAGTCCCTAGCTTTAATGTGAGATGACAGGTGCCATAGCTGGCCGGCCTTGTGGAGTCCTCACTGGAAGACTGGCAGGATGCGGGGAAGGGGCTGCCCACATTTGCACAGCTGGGTCCACTCTGTTAGGGTGCCAGGACCATCAGTTCGCCCACCAACCCACCCAGCACATCACTGAGCAGGCTCTATCTGCTCTCTTTCATGCAGAAGAGCAGCTGGAGGGTGGCTGTGAAATGTACCTGTCAAGCCTGGGCTGCTCAGGTCTGGATGTTGCTTTAGGACCCTCAGCCATTGTGTCTTCCTCTTGCTACAAAAGGCATGGTGGCAGACTACAGCACAGTGCTGCCTGGCTGCAGCCAGCTGATGGGCCCCTGCTCAGCTGTGAGTGCCAGGGCCATCTCTCTTGCACACAAACCTCTGGAGGGATTACAAGGAAAAAAAAAAAAGGTGGAGGGGGAAAGGTTTTGCTAGCAGAAAGTGCAAATGACACGGAAACCACTGTGCTGCTGCTTCATTAAATATATTGGCCTGCTAGAGCTGCGTTGCAGATATCCTCACAGTGTATTTAAACCAGAAAAATTCCCTGTGGTCAACTCCTCTGCAATTCACTTGTTTTCCTTAGTCTGGCCTGACGATGCCAGTGGCATCTCTGTTGGGTAAGGAGAGGCCAGGATCTGTGATGGTGACAGCTGGGGCTGGGCCAGGTGCTCCAACACCTGTGGTGGGGCTGCTCCCCTCTGCTGCTGCTTGTCTGCAAACCTGGCTGTGGCCTGATGGGGCTGTGTTGCCTGCACTGGTGTCAGGCGAAGGACTGATGCCGAGCAGAGGCAGCAAGACCTACCAACGCTTATCTTCCCTCGTGAGGGTACATGGGGATGCCAGTAAAATGCACTGCAGTGGATGTGGCACCTCTGCAGTGAGGAAAGGGCCTGGCTTGCCTTCAATGTGCAAATTCATAGAGGTCCTTTTCGACAAAGCCCATTGCCAGCACTGAGCAAATGCTGCCTCTTGATATTGTTTTACTTTAATTTTAGAAGCCTGGGACGGTATTATAGTACATGAGAGAGGAGAGAAAGAGAGAATAGGAGGCAAGTATGTAAATAATCACAATTAATCTGAAGGCCTAACGGCCTGCCTGTCTTCCTACTGTAATTTGCCATATGCTCTAGTACTTGTGTGAGACTCCCCAGCTCGCGTGCTGTTAGTTTATGTAAGTGTGCACAGACCTTTGGCAAATCTGTATTTTTATTATGTAGATGCTAACATTTAGCTTTTTTGTTGTGGGTATGTTGTAGCATATGTTAGTGTTTATGTTGCAGGGAAAATGAATCTCTTGACTAAAAAATATCTTCTAATATTCTAGCGATTTGTTATTTTGACCTTTTTTGTAATGATGTTTTGTCAATAGCAAAGGCAAAGCTGAGCGGGATGGGCCAGGTAAAGGCTAGTCATTCGTGTGTTGACACCCATGGTATATTGTTTCTTCTGAGTCCTTGAGGGGATAATCACATCTGGGTATGATTCAGAAGGTCAACCTGAATGGGAGGCAAATAATTTCTCAGAAGTGGATATGAAATGGCAAATGTAGGGTATTTTTTCCTTTTCCTCTTTTCCCTTGTTTCAGTTGAAAAAACCTACGTATGGCAGGGATGCTACACCATTTTTCTTAGTTTTCTGTGTGTATGTGTTACATTACAATTTTTTTTTCAAGATAATTTAATTTTTAACTTTGCCATCCTGGAATCTTCAATGTTTTCAGTGGGAAATATAATTACATCACTGATATCTCTTTTCTCCAGAGCCAGCAAAGGGGAGCCTACAATATGTTATTACTGGACCAAGGCCAATAGATAACATGCTGTAATTTTCCACAATTCATTAGGAAAAAAATGAGTTCTAGCAGCAATTTGAAGTGTTTCAAATTTTGGGGTCTAGTTTTCCTTCCAAAAGCCTGTGTGAGAATTGTCAAAACTTCTCTAAGCTCCATGGTACCTGGATTTGGAATAAAGTCTGAGCCAGCCCTTATGTTTGACACTGCAGCCAAACCAAGAAGCAAGTACCGGCAGTGGGCGCCTCTTGCAACCTCAGACTGAAGCCTGTCCTCTGTGTTTCCCAGGGTGGAGCAAGCAGATGTAGCTCAGAGTAGCTCTCTGAGGCTGCTTTCATATCTGGAAAAGCCATCTGCATGTTAAAGGGAGACTGGGAGTGGTCTGTCTTTTTCCTTGGTTCCCATTAATTTTGTTTTACATCATTCCCATGTGCTCTAGGCCTGACCTTTGGTTTCTTTTTAGAAATATCTGCCTTCTGTATTCACAGAAAAGTCTAACTTGATTACCTGAAGTCCTATGACTTTGTATACTGTGTTCAGGTCAGATTCTTTAATTATTATCTATAAGTTAATAATATGTATGCTGTGAGTTTTTATGACCTCACGTGACATCTCAGGCAATGCAACTGTATTCACAATGAACAGTGACAAAGAGTGCTTTTGCCTGCGTGAATATCAGATTCTGCACTTGCAGCAAGCACTGTGAGCATTGCACCTTCTGAATTCCACACAAACAAGACCAGGAAAACATGAGAAATCTTTTCAGTTCAGAAATAAAGTCTCCTTGGACTCCATGTCACAGGCTGTATGGGAATTTTTCCCTTTATTTCATGCATCTTTGCTTTGAATGCAACACATACATGTCTAAAATTATGCTCTCTGTATTGAAAATAATGGGATGTATTTATGATTGAAGTCCAAAATAATTACTACTACGAGGATTAGAAAATAAATTATTGTTGAAATATGCTTTTAACCTTGATGTGACAGTATTTACAGAATTGATGTTTCCTGAATCTCCACAAGCAGTATGTTCCAGGACTGCTGGACATAATACAAAAAGACTCTGACACTTAATGATTTATAGCACTATGGTGTTCCAGTATAAGCTGCAACCCAATATCTACAAAGTACAGAACATGACCTGGGCAACAAGGAACAAAAACCTCATTTAGTTATATGGAAGCCTAAATTGAGCAGTGCTTTAAAAATCAACAGGATCTTAAAATGAGTCTTGTAACCAACTCAGCAGCAAGTGGGAGGTTTCGGACGTGAGGAGGGTATTTTTGACCAGCTTTAGGCTGTGCTGTAGCTGGGACAGCTGGATTCTGTGCAGCTCCCACCCCAGGGAAGCCTGTGAGAAAAGACATATCCATAATCTGGTGACTGTCCCTGTTTCCATTTTTATCTGTTTTGTCTCTTTGGATGCTACATCAGAAACAGTTTTTCGTTTCTTTCCAGCCAGTTTCATTGTAGCCACCCCTTCAGTGCTCTCTAATATGATACTAGCAAGCAGGAACTCTGCTTCCAAATGATTTGACAAAAATGGCAATAAAACAGAAAATTTGAGGTTTTCTGTCATAAAGCCCTCCATGTGCATTCTCATTACATAAGATTTGCAGGGGTTTGATTTTGTTTCCCTTTAAATAAGAACTTTGTTGACCCACTGAAAATAAGATGTCGCAAACTGCCCTAACTGACGTATGATGGAAATGTTCAGATGAGCTCTCTGTGTTAGATGGGCAAAAAACACACATGGGAGAAAATATCTGCACAACTGTGAAAATTTTCTGTATAGTGCATTGCTAGCTTTCATTCACATTGTGAAAGCATGAGAAAGTAAACAAGAGGCTTGAATATTTTGTTATAAGTGTTTTCCAAGAGTATTGCTTTTTCTTACGAGCATGCTTTCTGACATGTACCACAAAGACAGGAGGATGTTTACCTTGGAAAGGGTAAATAATTTTGTGAGTAAAATACCAAGGAAATGGACCAGATCTTCACTGTGGAAACTCTCTGCACTGTTTGGTCTCCAGTGTCTTCAAAGCACTTGCCAAATGCTGTACTGCTACACCTATTAATAATGCACTGTCACAGCCTGCTCAGCCTCTCCCTCTTGGATATGCACCAGCCAACTCTGGGTAAATCCCCCAAATCGGAGCCACGTGTCTTCAAGCTGTCTTAATCTGGGCAGAGTCCAGGGATTGTCTCCAAAATGGGTTTCTAGGAACTTTTTCATGGTATGAAGTCTTTCTAGGACTGCTTTCTGAGCTGAGATCCCAGAAGCAGAGAGTTTTTCTTTTCCTGACATCTGCAGCCCAGCATTCCCCATGATCAGCTCTGTTAGCTTTCCTGCAAGAAAAAGGGTGCCTTGCAGTACAAGCAAATGCCTTCTGATCTGTCTCTCCTGCCTGAGATTTATCTCATCTCTTGCTTTCCCTTGCCCTGCTCCATTCTTCTAAGCCCTTGGAGAAAAATGTTTCTTTATAATTTTGTTCCTCCTAGTCAAGATCAGTGCTGGTGCTGATAGTCCTGACTGAGCAATCTATTCTGAGACAGAGATGTAGCCACCACTCAAAAAAACCAATACAGGGCAAGGGCTTACAGCAAATATTCATGAGGGTTTCAATATACAACAAGTCCGTGATCTCAAAGAGGATTCACAAGCTGCATCTCGATTCCTTGATTTGTTGCACAGAAATACTTACCCTGTGTCTGCACTACAGTAGCTGTGTTTTTTTAGAAAGACGTGTTTACAGACAGATTTTTCTATGCTTTCTAAGCACATCTTGAAGAGGTTTTGGGTTATTCTGAATTACCAGCCACATCAACAACCAAACTGTTAATGCATGTCTCTACTTCTGTGGAAATACAGCACATGCTGCTAAGTCTGACCTGCTAGATGTTATTTAATGCTTTTAAAACGTTCCCATGTAGAATTTCTTCTGGGCAAAATCCAGCTTTCTGTGGAACACGATGCATTTGGATTGGAAAAGATTGTTCATCTTCAGTCTATCAGTGAAACCATTGCACTGGCCTGACATAGCTGGAAATAGCTCTCTCTAACATCTTTAAGCCAGAAAAATCTGAAGTTGACAAAGTGTTTGTGGCATCTCTTATTTCTCGTTATTTTTCTCAATAACTAGGCTCTGGGGAAAAGTCTTCAAATCCTTAAACAAGCTGAAGAAAATCACTCCCTCTGATCTGCACTCTCTGCTCAGTGGAAACTCCTCACTGATTGCTCCACCCTTGCCAGTGAAGGAGCCACACATGGCTGTTCCAGCCGCAGAAAGGGCACTCACTGTGGAAAAGGGCCCAGTGGCTGCATCAGCTGGGAGGAAGGATTTTTGTCTCCTTGATGTTTCATTGGCTCGAGGAAAAGAAAACGTACATATCCAGAAAAGCCTGGAAAGATGCCTGGTTTGAAAAAATGAATGAGTCTTCCAGATTCTCATTTCTTCCCTTTGAGTGAAAAATTGAGGAATCTATATAGTTGATGCTTCACCCTTTGCACAGCAGTGTCAGATGCTGGCTACTGCTTGCTCTCCAAGAATCAGTGTAAGCGCTATGATTTGGCACAATACAGGTAAACATTCCTATTTTTGCTTTTTATGATCTATCTAAGCTTTTACATCAATTTTACTACCATTTTACATCAATTTTACTACCATTAACTCTGAATATGAGCTTGGTTACGGGCCAGTTAAATACAGTATGTGGAGCCACTTGGAAACTTTTACTACAAACACTTGCTTAACTTCTTAGTGCACATGTGCCATTAGAACAAATGATTCATAGTGATATTTTACATCACGATTGCACCTGGCAGCTGAGGATTTTGAAGAACTTACAAAGTAACTAGATTTACTCTGATTACATTTTGCCAGCTATCTGTTATTTCTAATTTGTATAAGGTCTCCATGAGTAGTTACTTTTGCAGATTTGAGCTTTGTCTCTTTGTGAGGAGTCCAGTAGAGCAATTTCTCCACTTCCTTGGTGGTTCTTGTAAAGAATTATCGCTGAGCAATTCTTAATCTTTATAATGCTCATGCAGATCAGATGCATAACTAACTCAATGGGACTAGGGACGTCATTTCAAAAATCACTGCTCACTAATATTTACCTTACATTTTTGTCTTCCAATTAGTGTTAGTTATAAACTAATATTCATTATAAACTATTAAAGAATACTTACCTAAAATTTGCTCTTATGGGAATCCCTAAAATTTAGGATATATGATGAAAAGAAAACAGAGAAAGTGTGCACATTTTTGAAATTTTGGACATATTTGCATAACAATAGTTACGAAACCTGTGCTGAGAAACCTGAGGCCCAAGCACGGCACTCTCCTGTTTTTATTTTTATCATTTAATGTCATACAGAGTAAAGCTGGAACAGCCTTCAAACTCAGACTCTTATCACTGGACTATAGTTCCTCGTCTGGAAGAGCTGGAAGGAGAACAGATACATACTGAAAATGTGCAAGGAAAGGTTTCCAAATCTCTCTGTGCACATCCAGGACTAGCAACGCGTTAGTGGCTCTGCAGGTATTCTCCAGGCACTGCTCCTGCTCCACCACTAAGCTGATTCTCCAGCTCTTACTGTTAAAGGAGTTCTTTCATGTTACTTCTCTCCTTTTTCATCTATGGAGAAGCACAGTCAAAGCACATCATTAAAAACTCTGGAGCACTTGAACATTTCTGTAAAGGAAAAGATGCCAGTTAGTAACAATATCTTACTGTAAAGTCATATACGTATATGTGACCTTGACATGTATCAGAAACCTCAGAAAGCCGTTCATAGTAACGCTTCTCATTTTTCCTGGAGGCAGAGAACATATTGGCAGCTCAGCTTTTAGGAATTGCTTTAAGTTGGGAAGAGTCAATGGACCAAGCTGCATTGTGCTACCAGTGGGTAAAGCTTCTTTGAAAGTAGCACTCGCTCTCTTCAGTGATTTTGTTACTCCTACAGCGAATTTGTTCCACTGTCCCTGGCTCAGGAGACCACCTTCTCTTTTCCAAGTCTCTCTCTCGTTTTCTTTCCCCTTTATGTCGTAATTCACTGCTGTCTTGATTTATACTAGCAATACAATGTGCAAAACATGAAAATCTACACATCTATCATACCCCTGTCTGAACACAGGGACATGACATTTCAAAATTATTTTTTCCCTATACATTTATCATACTTTTTTTTTTTGTTGGCAAAGGATGCACTGTCTTCTGTGGATTGAAGCAGGCTGAAGATGGGCCAGCACCTCTACTGTCCTATTTCATGTACTCCATGTGGCTCAAGGGGTAGAGAAAGGGACAGGACCAGTTCTCTGCTGTTGTTTTCTACCTGTTCTTTTGGCCAATATTGTGGATTTAAATAATTTATGATTCTTGTAGAAACTAAGGCATGAACATTTAGCATGTTATCTATCAGTGGCAATTTGAGGTTTAGTGTAAATGTAAATTGTTCTTTAGGGAAGAGTTAGGATCTGTGATGGCTTGTTCCTGCAACTGGCTGATCTTTATCAGCCTTGTGACAGTCCCATAGAGACAACTGGCTGTAATTAGCTCATTTATTATTGATTCAGTCTTTGGACAATTAATCAGAATTAATCTGTGTTTGGTGGTGTTTTAGAGGTCTGAAAATATGTACATAGCAGCTAGGAATGCTTGAGAGCGCTGAAGGAAGTATGCGGTGAACACTGGCTCAGGAACTGAATGCAATTCTGCGTCTTTCAAGGTTTGGGAACAGATAGCAAATTTTTGAAGATATCTTTTGCTTCCTCTCTCTCATCTTCACTTAACTGTACAGTGTAAATCTGGGAGAAGCTGAGCATAAATGGCAAAACACACTGAGAGAAACAGTTCTTAATACATTTCGAACCCAATCATAGATCTTTCTTTTCTGGTCACTCCCTCTGCAGGCAAAGTCCTGCCTCCCAGAAGCTGTAAGGCATTGGAGCCTGAAATTAGCTGTGTGATCTTATTACTGCAGCCCTTGTGCTTTTTTTCAACGCATCCACATATTGGTAGTTACTCTTGTTTTTTATAATTTTATTTTAGACATAACATAATCTTGTTGGAGTAAATGCTTGTGTCTCTTAGCGGTTTTTTTTTAATATATAAAACATGACTGTAGTGTGTAGATACTAGGCAAGAAAGTTGGTGTAGTGTAAGGACCAGAAATAAACATGTTGTAAAATCCTTTAACACTTTTAATGTCTGTTTGACTGGGATCTGGTTAGAAATAGTTTTTCTCATTAAAAAAATTATGTGGAGTTTCTGATCACAATGGAAATTTATATTTTGTTTCCTCTGATACCCCTGTGTTTTAGAAAGGAAAACCTTTTTTTTTAAAGTGTAAATAGGTTTTTGAGTTAGGAAAATAAGTCATAATCTGTCTTAATTTTAGAGTGTTTCTCACAGAACTTTTTAATGCACATTTTTCATGAAAGAAGTTGCCTCCTCTTCTCCCCACTCCCAGCTGGTTTTGACCAACTTATACTCTGATTGTATATAACTGAAAAAATAATTTGTGATTTTGCAGGCAGTGTGACAGATAATTTGGAAAGGAAAAAGACAGACAACTGGCTAATAATATGAAAAGATATTGCTAAACACTGACTATGTCCTGGATGTGCGTTAATTCTGCTTATATTAAGTTTTAAGCTAAGTACTAATTTTATTAGCAGCAGTAAGTCTAAAATTCAAATATATAGTAGTGTGGAGCAAGTAAATGTCTGTTATTGGAACAAAAGTAATTAGTTGAGTAATTAATTGAACCATGCTTGAGGATTTTTGCAGTCAAGGTATTTAAACTGAATATGTTGTTCTCAATCTCATCATAATGAATTGTTCACAGAATGTATATGTTACATTCTGCCACTCACATATGTACTCTACCTCATGTCTTTAATACAGTGGTTAACATCCACAATTAATTAAATAGTTTTGGCACACTATCCCATCCAAGTCAATGAGCAGAACAAGATATAATTTGAATATTCAGTGCATTCTCCTGTGTGTTTGAATTTTCCTCTGAAGAAGGTGGAGATGCCTGGGTGAAGAGGCTGAGGTTTTGTTGAACTTCTCCCATTTTTGCGTTAAAGTAGCCTGGCGTGTGATTAAGACTGAGGCATTGGTGCATTATAAAATTATTGCCAATGACATGCAGTATTTGAGATTAATTTAGCCATAGGTCTTGTTGTCTGAAAGATTTAAGAGTAACATTTTAAATTAGAGTCCCAACTATGTATTTAATTTAGATTTAACATGACAGTTATTTGTTCTGCTAATAAAAGCCCCATTGCATATTAAAAACATATTAATTGAGGATTAACACAGATGTAGTAGATTTAGAAATCTTTGATGAAAGCATTTTAAAGCATCAGTTGGCATTTAAGATTATTGTGAATAGAGCATTATATGACCATCTACTTATAAATCTAGCAGATTTTGTCTAGTTCAGAATGCTTCTAGTGCCATGGCCAGCCATCTCAATTGAGCTTTTTTATACAGTGTTTTAATTATGGCCTTTTTCACTACTGTTTGTAGGTGCTGCCACTGCAAACTTGCAGTCACTTTCCTGGTCTGTGAATGGAAAAGGTAGCTGTGCACTGACTGTGAAGATCATCGACTGTGAGGATCACGTACATCGAGTGATGCCTTCTTGCAAAACAAAGATATTTCAAAGCAGACATTTCTGAAAGCC
This sequence comes from Mesitornis unicolor, assembly GCF_000695765.1. Taxonomy (NCBI): domain Eukaryota; kingdom Metazoa; phylum Chordata; class Aves; order Mesitornithiformes; family Mesitornithidae; genus Mesitornis; species Mesitornis unicolor. The sequence goes on from NW_010208055.1 coordinate 25,226, forward strand.
TCCAGTTAGGAGATGTTTGCATATTTGCACGTGCATAGTGATTGTATCACTCAACTGGAGCGGCCATATGCAGAAAGTTGCTACAGCTTCATTGCAGCATGGTTGAGGTCAGTCTGGGGCATCTCGCTACGCTGCCTCAGCCAAATCCTCTGTGCTCTGCAAGGAACATAATTAATCCTAGGGATAGCTGTCAGTGATGTGTAGTTCATAATTTTCTATGAAAAAATCTGCTGGGTAAAGCCTCTGTCTGTGCTAATTGACAAGGTAAGGCCTACTGGAGCTGTGGGCAAAGTCTTCTTGTGGACTGTGTTAAATTGATGTCCTGTGCTTCCATCCTCAACTTTTTGGACACTGTGATTTACAACCCATTTTGCACAGGAGAGGCTGACAAGTTTGACCTTGCAGGCCCCTCACTGACAGACACCTTAGCTTGAAGCCTGCTGGAAGGAAGGAAGGAAAGGAAAGACTACATTTCTTCCATAAGATATTTTCAAGGAAGATCAGGGAATTCTACAGGCATTGGAAGGGGTGAGAACAATGTTTTCCTTCTGTGTATGTTTGTGTGATTTTTTTAGTTGGTTGGCTTTTTTGTGAGCTGGCAGTCAGTGTGAAGGAGGACATGCTTTGCCAGCACCATAGTCTTCTGCTTTTCTTTTAACTTTAAGGGGGAAAATAAGAGAGCAGACTATATAGCTGTGCTGCTCTGTGACTCCAGCCAAACTTGTCATCCACTCTCTGCCTTGCACAAAGAGTAGCCTTCTCTGGCTCTGTTGGTCAGTTAATGTCTCAGCAGCACCATCCTATTATTCTCCTACTACTCCTGCTCACCAAGCTGTGAGCCAATTTCAGGAAGGCACCAAATTTGATCTGATGACAGCAGCATTCCCTAGTGCCCTGCAAGACACTGGGCACACAGTGCGCATGGTCTTGCCTTGAGGGCTGTAATGCAGTCTTGTAGTAGGATCTAGTAAGGATGTATTATTATAAATCCTTATCATGTTTATTTCACTTTTCATTCACATTCCTTCCAATCTTTTGATATTTAGCCTCAGGGCAGATTCAGCTACATATCCAAAGATGCAACTTTACATTGAATTAATGTGTATCTTTTTGCCAGTTAAGAAGTTAACAAAAAAGGAGTAGGTGTCACTATTTTGCTTATGGTGGGAATTTGACGACGCACTGAACCAAGCACAACACACTTCCAGAATCTTAACTAGTTTGATTGCACCATCGACACTGTTATTTCGACAGCCCCACTCTCCGGCATCTGGCATAATTGGAAGCAGCAGCCAGCAGGTATCAGATGTCAGTATGAATTGTCTCCTGCTGCGTGAGCACTGACTATGAAATTGATTTGCTGTCTTTTTTTACGCAGTTTTGTAATGAAAGTAACATAAAGTCCCAAACAGACAAATTCCGTATTTGTGTACATACAGTTAAAATAGGCGTATATATAAAAATTAGAGAGGAGAAAATATATCAACAAAAAAGCAGTATGGTTCCATCAGGCCATGCTTCCTCGCAGGTGGTTGTAGTGGCAGTCCCCTCTGTTTCTGAAGAAGTTGAGTTAAACCAATAGCTGGAAACCAATTTCTTTGGGTACTTTTATGGATCAAAAGCATAAAACATGAGGAAGAACAACCCTTCAGTGACTGAATTTATATCTCTATTTTACTGACTAGAGATAATAAGGGGAGAGAGAGACATGGTGGAAAACAAGTGTCTCCAAGCTGGAACAAATTTTCCCCTGATTTTTCATCAGAGTGATCGAGATCCCCAAGACGTAAAAATAACCCCTGCCTGAGCAAAGTCAATTGCAAATTTCAGCTGATTTACTATAGCCTGGAAATTGCCTTAGGGCATATCAGAAATAAACGACTGTCTCTCAGTGCCTTCAAGATGCTGTCAAACAGAATAATTTCACACATATCGATAAAGGTGATGTCTGTGGGACTGGGATCCTGACCACTGATTTGAGGAACAATAAGGAATGATTAGACCAGGTATAAAAGCTGTGCTATCATCCCTAGCTTTGAGAAAAGCCTTTGAGAGCTCCTTAAGGATTGCTGACGTTGAGATGATGGCAGTAGGAGCATGGGAGGCCAGGCTTTGCTGGCAAGAACTGGTGCCCCCTCTCAAGCAGGGTTACAACTGGGTGTGAAAGATCTGTGTTTATAGGCCTCTTCCACAGCTTGAGGCAATACTTGGCTTGGATACAAGAAGGTTTAATCAACTTCTACTGTAATCAATTTTGTTAAGATTTTTCAAAGAGCAAACTGCAACAAGATCCCTCCCTAAGAAGTCAGGGTCAAAAATCTGTTTTAGAAAAATCAGCTTGAGCATTGATTACTGCATGGACATCTTTTAGACAAGTGCAATGGAGAAAAAACATTCCTAACATCTGGTTCAGTGGGGTCCAAGTCCAATGTTTAATTGTGTTTTTGCTCTGACACCCAGTTGCATAGCAATAAGGGGGAGCATATGATACAATAATCTATATATAGGATAGGCGGGGCTGAACCTTTGACTGGAGGCCAGCTAGTCTGGTATTCTAATCTCAGTGCTGACATGGAGGCAGCCATTAACCTTCATCTGGTTGGTTGAAGTTCTTCCTAAATTTCAGAATCTCTGTTGACAGGAGACCAGTCTGTAAATGTCCTGGGATTGACAGCTGTCATAACATGATCCAACAGGCCATTTCATATACAACCAGATCAGAGGTGCCCAGAAAAACCTTCCCCTCATCCTGAATAAACATAAAATAATTTACAGAGATCTGGCTGCTCTGCTCAGAAGGCAGTTTTCTCACAAAAGCAGCAATATACTGCAGTTTTCTCCCCTGAAGAAGCAATCAACTTAGTTTGTATCTGACCTCAGAGACAGCTGGAGGTCAGTCGTTTAGCCCACCAGTCCCCTTCTTTTTCCCCATGCAAGATACAAGCAATGGTGTTTTGGCATCTCCATATGTCTGGGCTGCTCCCTTTCCTCAGCCAGCTACTGCCCTCATTTTCCCTATTTCAGAGGCTAGATCTGATTCCAATACCAAGACTACAACCAGATGTGTATCCAATTTGACAGACTTAGGCTGTTTTCCATGGAAACAGAGTTTCTCTGAGCTTTTAACCCTATACTTTGACTGCAAGGATGAGTTGTAATTCCACCTGCAAGAGGGTTCTGTTAAAGGGTTACTCTTTGCAGCTCACTCCCCAGAGGGATGTGGTAGAAAGGAATCCTCCCACCTCTGCGCCAGAGCATTGTATGAGCTTGTTCAAACACAGGATGCCACTGACTTAGCCAGGCCAATTTGCCATTATGTTCTTTCCCTCATTTTCTTGGGAAGCTTCCCTGAGGTGTGCAGGCCTTCAACAGCAAGGAGAAGGAGGAGGACTCTACTCTTCTTCCTGCAACTGCAAAAAGTTGCATCTTGTACTAGGGAAGCTGTTGCCTACTGCTCTGGCTGTCATTGAAATCAGAAGGAGAGGAACACAGACGTGATCCAACACCATTTTCTCTCCTGTGTCAAGGAGAGCCTTCCTTTATTTGAAGGGTACTGTTACCAGAGCCAACAAAATTTTGATATTATATAATTTTGTATTATATAACTTTATATAAATTTCAATGCATCCATTGATGGAGGAAAGAGGATTCCTGCAAGAATGAAATGTAAATCTGGATAAATTAAACAACAATCTTAGGGCTATGCATTTTATAATGCATTTAACAGATTCTTACAAGCTGAGTCCTTCCAGTCTGTTTCCTTCCCTCCATTGTTGTGCTGTGCAGGTGAATGAACAGTAATGCTGGGCACCAGAGCTTCTTAGAGTCTGTTCCCACTCCCCTCCATAACACATTTTTGTGATTTTACAGTGACTTTTCTTGCTTGCCAGCTTCCTCAGACCCCTTATGGCAATTCAATAACCCACATTTCTTAATAGAAGTTGAATAGCTAAATCCAGTATAGTAGGTGAAGCCCCTTCCAGAAGTGGCCCAGCAGGATCCTAACATACTTTCCCTTACTTCTCTCATTTGCTTTTTTGCTCCCCTTTTCTCCCAGTTTATTTCTCTTGAAAGGAATAAGCCAGTTCAGCCCTCCACTCCTGGATTCTTTTAAAGAGAATTTTCAGGGGGATTAGTGTATGTAGCACAGTTAAATTCCTGTCTGCTTCTTGCTGAAAACTTACCCTTCAGCTATTGTTTTAGGAGCATTAAAACTTCTGCAATTGCATGGCTTTTTTTGAATATTTTACTGTTCTCTTTATAGCAAATGTTGCAGCATGCACATTTGATGTCAAGTTCCTCTTGTAAGCATTTGATTTTTAGTGACATGAATATGACACAGATGGACATGAGAACCCGGCTGTTGACTCAGTCTCTCAGTGCCCTTTTGTTTATGTCTGTGACCTGGTCATGCAGTACAAAGAGAAAAACATGCAGCTGCCTGGCTGAAAAGCATGTGAAAGCTTTATTTGTGCTGCCTGCAGCCCCAGATCTTGGAAGTGGCTCCCAGATTGCTCCTGGCGTGGAGGTGGGTGATATCACCACACAGCCTCCCCGAGGATCCTGGCCTGTCTGGAATCTGCCGTCAGGGATCTGTGGGGCATTACAGCCTGCGTTTCGGTGTACTGCTCCAAATAAACTGTCCTGGTAAGGCAGTAAGGCTCCCTGGGGCTTCAGAGCAGTGCCTCCCACTTTTGTCAAGGAGTATAAATGTAAATGACAGGCAGGGAACATAAACTGGGGCTTGATTAGTTCAGATCCTTTTTCTAAATTTGTTTAAAAAAATTTACACACCTCCATGCTTCCCTCTCCCCCCTTGGAATCCCTTATGATGTCAGGAAAACTGCTCAGGCCCATTTTCCCATTTTTTGTGGATATGAAAGACCAAAAGACCTTTCTTGATCCAGATGCTTCTTGAGACAGCTGCACTGCATTGCATACTACCCACAGCATGGTAGGCACACAGCCTGTGGTCAGAAGGAGTCAGAAATGTTTGGGTCGTTCAATGGTCTGCAGGTCTGAGCCACTGGCAGGTGGATGGACAGTTTTGTCTACAAGCAAAATGCAACTTGCTCTGCGGCTGTCCAGCACAACAAACTCAGGTTCCCAAATGGCAAAACCGTGTGTTGTTCAGATGGCACAGATGTTTTTTAAGTAGTCCATGAAGAGCTGCATATCCTGAAGTTACGTTTCTACCACTGGTGCCTGACAGCACACCCTGGGGCCCAGGCCTCACCATGTTAGGTAAGCAGAGTCACGCTCCTTGGTACCAATAGTGTATGCAGTCCCAGGACAAGATGAGATTACAGATATAGACAGAAGAAAATGTAAAAAACCACCAAACCATAAAAACATTCTACACATTTCTCAACAGCCTCAACTGAACTGCTGTAATTTCCCTGTACATCCAATTGCTTTGTATATCTGTTTTCTTTCTTAAGCGGGACTTTTGTTTTGCAGCTTATATTCCCCTGAAGTGATCCATGCCTCCCTTTACCATCTCCTGACACACAGAGCACCACTCTTCCACCTCTCATGTCTTCAGTTTTCCTACATCCCTATTTCAACACTAGCTAGTGATCACATGAGAACGCAATATTAGGAAACCATTTGGTATATTTTTAGCGATGCTTGGGCTGAAGTAGCAATGAGAAGGGGGGAGTGCCAGCCACATGTGACCAACCAGCTGTCTGTAGCCCACATTTTGGAAATCCCTGATTGAAGTAACTGGCGATAGGTTATGGAAAGTTTCCCTTTTAGATTGCTATTTCAAATTGACCCCAAACTAAACAAGATAGGAAGGTCATTTTGGCTGTAAACAACTTCATGATATGTGAGCAGTCTTCATCCAGTTTATTTGCCTTTTAATGGAAGAGAAATATAATTGGAAGTGGATCTCTTTTGTGCCTTTTTAGCTACAGGACCAGCTGAAATATTGCTGTGGCTGGGATGGAGAAGCTGTGTGGCTGCTGTGTGCTTCTTCCCCACTCCTGGGCACTTGGTCACACCATGATAAGTGCTGAGGTCTTGTCCTGTGTCGTGTGGAGAGAAGGGAAAACCATCAAGCAGATCTAGCTCCATAAATTTTAATGCAACAGCCATGTGAAAAAAAAACCCCAAACATATGTATCTTCTTCCTTCTCCAACCTGCTGTCATGCATGTCTGTTGGCTATGACTTCCAGCTCACCTCCTTTCCTGTCTTCTTAATCCATGAGTATTTTAGGAACCAGTAACTCCTTGACAGCTGGCACCTGTTGCTATATATGCATCAAAGGCAGCCGCCTGCTAGAGTTCTGCATGCTTCTGGGGTTATTTAACTGCACATATGAGCAGGTCTTGCATTCCTTGTACGTCACCCATCAGTGAAATCCCTTGAACCTCTTTCAGCCAGACTTACTTTATCACATTCCCTTCTTGCCAGCCTAGCAACCACTTCAGTCTGTTCCCTGTCCCACTGGGGAAAGGGGGACTTTATCTTTAATGTGTGTTGCCTGGCTTCTTATGGTTTTCAGCTTGCTTTCTGTTGCTATCCCTCAGACCATCTCCAAGCACAGCAGAAAGTGGCATCGGGACCCTTCCAGGCCCCAGAACATGCACAGGGAAGGGTGAAGAATGACTCCTATGTGCTAGCAACCCTCAAATCTTGAGACTAATAATCAACCAGGTCTGCTTATGGGAAAAAGAGCTCAGCTTCCAGCTGACACGGGGAAGAAAGTAGAGCAGCCCAGTGGGCACACTGCTAGGGCCCCTCCATCCCAGTGTGAGATTCAATCCTCCTTGCAGAGCTGAAAATTTTGCCAAGCTACCTGCTCCACATTGCCTGCTGAGGATGTGACAAGCACTACTTATCAGCTGTGATGGATGTTGTGGGACTGAGGTTGTGGGACTGAGTTCCTATGTGTTTGACTGGAGCTAGTTTGATTCCAAATAAATACCCCAGCAACAATCCTTCAACCTTGAGGGAGACTATTTATTTATTATTTTTGGAATGCATTTTGTAAATCACTCAGGTAATGGTAAGCTCATGTATTTGGATGGCAAATTTATGTTGCCTTACTAGGTTCAAGGAAATCCAATTGAGTGTGTGGATTTTGGACTCTTGACCTTTAAGCAGAATGAGTTTTTTGAAGAAATGTGAAGTAGCCTGTTCATCTCCATGAGGTGTGCTCTACTGAATGAAAATGCCCTCCACAGAGACACAGACAATGTGAGGGGTGTGAACTCCTGTATTCATCTCAGTCAGTGGTGCCTCCCTTCCCACCCCATTGCCAGTGTTTGGGACACTGGGCTAAGCACTGACCCAGTGCATTTGTAGTCTCGCACTCTGTGTTTTGCAGAAGCTACCAGGAAGGTGGAAAGTGTTTCTCTTCGGCTGTCTCCCATGAGGAATGTCAGAGTCATCACCCTCACTCAGGGCAAGGGTTGCCCAGGCCCCACTAAGAAGAGGGAGGAGGCAGGGAGGAGAGGAAAGCACTCATTTCCCTGCCTTCGACCTTGGTAGGACTGGGAGCACAGCTGTGCTGCTCTAAGTCCTGTGCCTCTTCTCTCCTGCCACCCCACTGCTCTTTCCCCAGACCTCCCCTGCCTCCCTGCATAACTCCGAACTTCTCCCTCATCCCCAGCACATGTGCTATTTATTTAGCTTCAGTGTCATCTGAGCCTTCTGCTCTGCTGGTTTGATTTCTCTCAAACTATAAACTCCTTTGACAGAGGCAGACCATGACAACATGCCTCGCTCCTCTCTCCTTTTTCTTCATTTTCTGTCAACGGTCAGGTTTGAACTGACGTTGGCTAGTTGTAGGTCAGGTTCAAAGGCATTGAGCACTGTCTGAACATCCCCTTGAGCTATCAGCTTATGTGAAAATGAGTAGTGTAGAAAACCTTTGTGACTGCACAGAGTAATCCACTTTATGGATGAGCTCGTAGGATTGACAGACTTCTCATTTAATACGGGGTTTCCCATATTTTAGCCCGAAATCCTGCATCCTGTGGTAAAGGACAGACTTACTAACTTCTCTGCTATGTTTTCAATAAATCATGTAGATTTCAAGGCTGGAATATGGAAAACAGTCCCACTTTGCTCTGCAAGCCGAGGTCATTATAGGGAAGCAATAGGAAAGACTCTGTGTACATCAAAGATAAATAGGGAGCTGTACAGAGAAGTGCTGTGACAGTGGGATGGGAACACTCCATATTTAAAAAATGCTGATTTTAAGGTTACTGCTTCCCATTGTATTTCTTAAAAATTAATGGATGCCATAGTGTGTTTGTGGGTGTGTTAAGTGACTGAGACCCAAATGTGGAGGCACAGACAAGAACCATAGCCACAATCTGTGGACACTGAAACTGCCCCCCTCCTTCCACATTTAGTCTACACTTCTCTCAGAAGCCACTTACATAAATGTCCCTAAATTTGGTGTACACACCCAACAGTGACCCCCACAAAATTTCCAAGCAATCTCTGTGAGCATGTGGATTTAAAAGTCTTTATAAAACTGAATGTTTAAACAAAGATGAGCTACTCAGCTGTAATTGTGTGGGAGAGACTGTTCCGTGTGAGTCAGGGTGCACATCTTTAGCCTGTTTAATTCAGCATCAGCTTGAATGAGACTCTGCTAATTGACAGCAGCCAAGGATCTGGCCTTTCTTTAAGGCACTTGGGGTAAAAGGAAATCATGGGCAGTGGCTTAGAATTCACAATACCCATCTCCTGTGTGTTTTCAGTATGCAGCACTCATAAGCCATCACTTGATGAATATGGCCTCGAGTGATGCAGGCAACTTATTGTAATTTTTTGCTGTGCTCTGTTTGGATTTATTTCCTAGTCAGTCAGGTGGGACACCCTGTAGATTAAGACTTAGCACACACATTTTGAATCTGTAGACTAGTACTTGAGGTGAAATAGGAATTGCTTTATGTTTCAGAGCAGTAATGGCCTGAATTGCCAGAAATAACCATAATAACAAACTGCTTGTTTCCTGAGTCAGACACATAGTGCAAACAGCTGTAGTCTCGGTGCACCAGTGCTCTCCCTGTTTTTCAATGAAAATAACAGGGATAGGAAATGGTCCAAGAAGAGTTTGTTCCCTTGGTTTGTCTGATATTCTTTTTAAAACTGTCTGCTGCTATGAAGAAATATAATTACAGAACCATTTAAAATGTGTGGGTCTTCTGAGGAAAACACTGGGTGGGTTGTACGGAAACATGGAGCTGTACACAACATGT
>NW_010208055.1:34482-36076 GCF_000695765.1 Mesitornis unicolor
ACCAAAAAGCACACAGATGCTGAAATTTCTGTTTTCTGAGAGGTCTTTGGGTGACTCTCCTAATTTTATTAGAATCATTGGACTTTCCAGCTGACAGTCCCTCCCTTGCTTGCGTGTCTCTCTTAGACATCTTCCCCTTTCGCATCCACCATCTTGTAAGCTGGTTTATCCTGTCACCTGCTTCATGAGGGCTTTTCAGGATGCTCTATTCAGATTGACAGCCTGGGTGGGTTTGGAGAAGCCTGCCAGCCTTCTGAAGAAGAGCTCACTTCAAAGGATTTAGTTGCAAAGTCCTCACTTTACAAGAAAGTCCTCTCTGTCTCTGTGGCTTTCCTTTCTTCCCAGGACCTTCTGCATTCCTGTCTCATATCGTGCATTGACTGTGAGACTTCGTCTTTGAACCACTAACATGTCTATAGCAGTCTGCTTAGAAAGGCTCATGAAGGCACTAATAAAGTACAAGCACGATCACCCAGGCCTGCATCTCTGCTGACAAATGTAGGGCCTAAAATTGTGGAGATGAAGGAGATGGTAATGCAGACGTGTGATGTCAGATGTATTTATCATGCTGTGGTAATAGCTGTGTGTCAAAGCATCGCTCGATCCCAACAGAAGCAGGGCAGACCTACGTGCATTCTCTAAGCAGCTAAAGACTTGCTCAGGGCCCATTTTGGGATGCAGAGATTTTGACTTCCCTGGTTTCTGCCAGCTTGAAACAGGAATTTCTTCCTACCTCATGGTGGACTGTGCCAAAAAGTAGGTCTGATTTCACATGAACGTGAGTTTGTGCCATGCAAACATGTACCGCAGGCTCTCATGACAGAAGAGGCGACTCATGTCGACTGAGATCGAGGGAGGAAGAAACCCGAGGAATGAGCCCTCTTGTCAGCTGTCCTGTCAATCGTGATCAGTCAGCTGCTGCTTATGATGGAACCAGTCTTTGGGGGATTTCATTCTGCATGGCTGGCCAGCTGGTATGTGTTTCTGTCTGGGCTCTGCAGCCTTGGCCCTCATTTGAGGAGGCGAGCCTTTTGTTCTGTATCAGGCTTCAAATAGTTTGGCATCTGTGGGTTTATGTTGTCTGCTCAACCATTTGTTGCATTAGCGAGCTTCCTTCTAATCACAGCTCCTAAGCATTCTGCTCCCCTGTGGCGGTTTCTGTTTTAAAAGGTAGAGGTAGATGTGTGCTGGCTGTGAACTCCCAAACGTGCTTTCAGGATATTAGCACACAGAAGAGTGAAACTAGCTACCAGGGCTTGCTTCTGATTAACTGTTTGGTCACACTACAATTTCTTGCTGTCAGGGCATGTTAGTAGTGAAAAGTACAAGTCGTGTAATCCATTCTTCCACTCCTTTACAAACAGTAGAGCTGATGGACAGAAAGAGTGGTAGCGATTAGATCCGCAGCAATGATTCACAGCCTAGGATTATAGTTTCTACAATTTGCTTGAGTTTGTACAAACCAAATATCAGATAACATTACGATTTACATTTTCCATGGAACGCTGTCTCAAGAACATATTGATTTGTTGCTGCATCAGATTACTCAGGGGTTAGAGAAAGCCAAAAGGAGAATTTTACTTTTTTCCTGCTG
>NW_010208055.1:36107-65823 GCF_000695765.1 Mesitornis unicolor
ACAGGATCACACAACTTCGCATCTAGTCCTGTGTAACCTTCAGCAACCAGCCTTGGAAAGTCACTTAAGAATTACAATTTTTGAAGTTTCCTTTAAACAGTTGACAACTCTCTTCAAATCCCTTGAAGGCAAGCATTAGTCCATCCCTGCCACCTTAGCCACAGGCAATATGCAGAGCAGGCAGGGGGAAAAGAAGGTAAATTATTGCGATTCACCCTTTGTGTTCAGCATTCAACACTCTGATGTTCTACCCTGCATATTGCAGTGGGCAATACCCAGCCCCACAGTGGTATTCAGTGCAGTTAATGCTACAGAAACCAGACATTCAATGTTTGATTTTTAAAAATTATTTTTTAATTCAGTATTCATTTGTCTATACTCCCAAATTAAACTCTTTCCAGAGGAACAAATTAAGAGTTTGAGCCATTAAAAACCCTAATGTTAAGGCACCTGCTCGAATATACCAAATTTTTCAGAGGAACTGAGCCTCTGTGTTCCCCAAGAAATGGAGTTTTGAAGCAGTAAAGTCCCTGGGCAATGCAAGTGCTCAGTATCTCCCAAAAATCAGGTCACTCTTAGTTATATGCCTACTTTAGTCATCAGATTTTGGCCTCAGATCTAACGTGTGTGTAGAAATGAGTGGGGAGGGGGAGGCTGAGATTTCTTTTTTTTTTTAACTTCTCAGCTGCTTTGCTTAGAAGCCACAGACTGCTCTTTGTAAGCATGCAGCTGTGGCTAGTCTGTCACACAGTATTTTATTTTAGGATGAGACAGGCACCAAGTCAATGTAGCTCCTATTGTTACTTGTCTGTCATCCTGTGTTAGCAGAATTCAATACAGGCAGTGTTCACCAAGGAGATGTGGCATTAGAACCACATATGTAGCTGAAAGCTCTCCAGATGTGTTGTATTGAAAAGTTCAGAGCCCGGAGCACGCAGCGGTTACTTTTTCTCCCCTTGGAATCTGTATAATTTGATGAGGCACCACAGACTCGATAGTCTCAAAGGAAGTAATAGCCTTTGCCATAGCGGGTCACTCTCTGATGCAATGGGAGGAGACATCTTTGCAGTGCTGCACCAGGAGTTATGCAATCTAAAATGTCAACTTGAAACACGTCCAAGCACTACTTAAGAAATAGCTGTAGCGTTGAATGGTCAGGTGCTGGAGGTACTTGGGTACTCACAAAGTGTGGCTGCTCAGCGAAACGACTTTCGACGTGCCTGAGAAAACAACAGCTCTTACAGAAATTGAGCTATTGAGAGAATCAATTTGTAGGGAAGAAGGAGGAAATTACCTAATTGTTTCAATGCACTAGAAGAGGAATTTATTTATTGGTAGGAGAACTCTTTATCTGATGTAATAGTGGTGTTAAATCTTGAGTCTCTCTTCAAGAAGGAGGGATGCCATGGGTCTGTCTGGGATCAGTGAACTTTCCACTCACTTCCTGATGTTACTGTGGGGTACATTTGCCTTCCCTCGCAAAGGACAGTGATGTGTGGGCTCTTGTAACAGTTAATCTCATCTCTTTGCTTGCTTCCCAGTTCACTTCCTCAGTGCATTCCATTGGAAGAACTATGTGTGTGGACCCTGCATGAAGAATGATTCTGGGGTAAGGTGGAGACTGTAACCAGCACAGATTTGATCCTCTCATAATATAGGTCTTTCTTAGTTTTGCTGCATAGGCATTTTCATGGCTTCAAAGTATTTGCCAGGGTAATGAAACCACTCCATGGGGAAAAATATTTCTGTGATATTTGCTTCTGTATACCAGATACTACAGCAACATCTCTCACTAGAGTAACTATATCCAAGTATTTAATCTCAGGCATTTGAGTCACCCTTCACCAGTTCTTTTTCAGGGTTCACAGAAGTATAGGCAACACTGAATTGCTAAAGAGGAGAGTTTTGAGACAAGTCATGGTATGGTCAGCAAAAGCCAAGGGTTAAAGAAAAAGGCCCAAGCTAAGCTGGGTAGGGCTGACTCAGGAAATCAGAGGAAAAGCCTCAGAAAGTCTGAACTATGGCTCCAGAAGCCATGGTGGATCCCAAAACTGGTGCAATGGATCCCAAAAATAAAGACATCAACTATAGATGCTACTCCATATATTGCCACCTTCTTCTCAGTAGTAACCATAACAGAAAGCCTGATTTTCCTTGGTTTATACACAGAAAAAGCAGGGGAAAGGGCCATGGACTGCTCCCAGCAGTCTTGTGGCCCAGAGTGTTGCCCATCCTTGGAGAAGCTCTGTGTGGCCTTGTCTCTTATGTTCCACAGCTTCTCTTCCAAGCCAGTTACTAAAGGAGATTTCCGGAGGTGGTAGATGATGAAGAAGGGAGACCATGAAGTTCACAGTGTTCACAAACATCTGAAGCGACCTGCAGTGCTGCATTATTAAGGAATGCTTAGGGATAGGACTTCAGGTAACAGACTGAGTGACAAGGGGCTGTGGTGATTGTGTGGAAGGAGGGCATAAAATGACAAAGGTTCTGACTTTAAGAATCATGGATGGATTCTTCTGTGCAATTAATAGATTTAGCTAATGCAAAGTAACTCAGCAAAAATGATGTCATCACGCACCCAATTCCTTTCCATCTTCACTCCTGCCCCTCCTAAAAATGTCACAATCTGCACATCATTTGATGACTTAAAGCAAAAGCAGAGACCCCTGGAAAGCGTGGTCCCAAGAACCAAAAGATATTTACTGTAGTCTGAATCAATTTCTGCTGCCATCAGAACATTTAATTCCTCAACTTTTCTTATCCCTTATCTTTATCCAAAGTGATCCTGAGAGGTTAAAAACAATGGTAGATACTTTTTTGACTTTGCAAATCAGGGAGCGAATTACAAAGTAGAAATAATAGATATGTTTTTTAATGCCAAGTGATTTGCAACTCACAGTAGCTAAGCATTTTGAATGATCAGTTTGTAAATTAATTCTCTAAAATTTGTTTTCACAAACAATCCCTGCGGTAATTAGGAACATAAGAATAAATTGACAGTAAGAATGACCTGTTTACAGATGGTTTATTTAAGCAAAAAAACAAACAAACAAAAAAACCAGGGTTGCTTTAAAGAGAAAACAACTATCCTGTAGTGAATTATATGCTCATATCTGTTTCTGAGATGTGTCTCATCTCCTCCTGTAGATTTCTAAGCCTTTATGCATGAGTCACTAGCGATATGATGAAACAAGGGATTTGCATGAAAAAAGAATTCCTCCATCTTTTTAAAACACATTTCATTGCTTCTTCTGTGATTCCAGCTTTTCTCTCTACACCAAATCAGGATAGGAAAAATATATATAGACCATATACCTCACGATATCCAGTGAAGTTATTTGTTTCCAACAAACATTCATATTATTCATGCTGTTATTTTTGAAGCTGTTACTGATCGAGAGATTTTTAAACAATTTTTCATCAGCAACGTGTACAATGTTTTACGGACATGTTTTGGAGAGCTTGCTTTCTACAGCAAGGTTTCTCATCAGTGGATCTTTTTAAAAATTGTAATGTGTGATTTTTATTCTTTGCAAAGTACTTTTTTTTCCCATGGAAGACTGACAGTAACTTGGTCTGCAGTTGTCTGTTTATAGAGCTTCTAACTGCATTTCTTTTGTAATGATGTGCTGTGCATGCCATGCATGGATCCAAAAATACAACAATAAAATAAATTATAGAAAGATGATGATTGATTTAAGAGACCTATTATTTTTACCACACTCTGCTACTGACATACCAGGACTGCAGTTTTTACCAGGCGTTCCACTGCTATCAGTGTCTTTTAGATAAGCTTTAAATAATCACTGGAAAAACACTTTGGACAGCTTTATGAAGATAATAACAGCAATTAAATCATGATTCTTTGGGGAGAAACCCTTAGCAAACCACAGACGAAAATTTCTCAGTGAGATCTACTCAGTCGAGTGTAGGGAGGCAGAGAAGCCCACCACATAGACAGGATTAATAGGGCCCTTGTTGGACTGCTGCTGGCATGGCGTTCCAGCAGGTGGGCAGGATTTGGGCCGGGTGCCGCCATCAGACCCCTGTGCTGCTGCCTGCCTCTCACCCCATCCTTCTGCCAGCTGGAGGGCACTGCCTCACTGCTCCCTCCACTGCCCCACAGCTCACCTCCCCGAGCTGTGCCCAGCAGCTGTGCGAGGGCTGTGAGGAGCCCCGCTTCCCCTGTGCACAGAGATCCCTGTTTATGGGAAAGGTACAGAGCTGTGGACCAAAGATGGACAATAACCATGTGCTGGATGCTTCTGGACTGGGGATTGGGGGTGCCCCCAGCTCTTGGGCAAGACAGGCAGCCGAGCCCTCCCCAGGGGCTGGCCCTGCCTTGCTGATTGTGAAGGCGTGGATGTATTTGCTCATTGGAACAGTTTCTTTCTTTCAAGGGTGGATTGCATGCCAAGCAGCTACTGACGCCTCACTGCAACAGTTCGCCACCTGTTTTCTGGTGGGTTAGGCTGGACTGAAGGCATGAGGGACTCTGGGTTGCAGGTCTGGGGACTCTGCAATGGGGCCTGCAGCTTTGCAGGAGGTTTCTGCACAAAGTGCGAGGATGGGCGCTGACATTTAGCTGTGGCGGAGTTAGAGACTTTACTCTTTTTTTTTCTCCTCCATGCTCTTTGCAGAGTTGCCCCTACTCAGGACTACAAGCAGCAAATATGTGGTGGTTTCTTGCTGGAAGCAGGGCATAGTGTAGCATGGCACTGCAGGAGGCTGGGCTGGCACTGACTGGTACCCTGGGTGCACCAGCTGTGGAGGTGCCCATGCAGTCCTGCTGGAAGAACATTTCTGTGGACAGCAGGGGCTGCATGTATCCTAAAGTGCCTGCTGGACTGACAGTGGTGAGATGTGGTGGAGTCCTATCTTTGCCTGGGACTGACAACCTGAGAGCATTACCAATGGTAAAACACTTAGCATTCTCCCTCCAGGGACGCGTGCATCCTGTCATTCACGCTTTCTAGGACAGCAGTGGAAGTAGGGTCACCATCTGGGCAATCCCCTGGGTTTCTTTGTCTCTGGGTCCCCTGCTGCCTGTTGCAGCCACAGAATGAGATCCAAGCCAAATCTGTATTTCTGTGTGGAGACATCAAAATATGTGTCCTGCAGGCAAAAGATGATGGCCCATTGTTTTGGTAGGCCCTGGGAAAGAGCAGGTTCCTCCTTGGCCATGGTGTTCTGCTGTTCTCCAGCAATTTATTGAGAGATGCTACTACCTATGCCAGCCAGAAGCCCACCTGCCAGGTCTGGCAGGGGTGCAGACCACTTTCTCACAGCTGCCAGTCAGTAACTAACAGACATCTGGACCTTACAGAGAAAACAAGTAACAGCAGTGGGAGTGGAGCTCTGGTTTTTCATGCTCTGGACACTACAGCCCCACAGAAACAGGAAAAATAATAAGCTGCAGTCTTATTTTGGCCCTCATGAACACTGAGATACAGAGCTGTGGAAAGAGGGTTGGTGAACCAGAAAAGCTTTGGTAGGAGAAGACATCACAGGTGTAGTGAGAATATCCAAAAAAGCATGAATAGCTGTTCCTGGTGGGTACAATAACCTAAGTCATTGCTTCATTTATATTCCTCTCATATCTAGCTGAGTCCTCACTGACTTCATGGTGGCCTCCCAAATGTCCTGAAAGTTGTCCCTTTGCTAGCTCTCTCTGGGAATAAATAAAACCAAGCAGTTAACATGGAGTTGTGGCTAACTGAGGACCGCTACTTTTGTGGGAAAAAGCTCGGCATTATGCATATGGACAACGAGCCAGCAGTGAAGCCAAAGTGAGGAATAATGGTTCCTTTAGAGCTTCTTTTCCAAATGTCTGCCATTAGGGTTTTAATTTCTGAAAGGAGCTTATTGCTTTCAGGCAGAACTGTTTTACCACAAGAAAATTGGAAAGAGGAAGAAGAAAGAAGAGAGGAGGGGAGAGAAAAAAAGGAGTCCTGTATTGTATAAAAACAATTGGGACTTGGTGGAAAGTGGAATTGGTTACTAATGATCTGTGGCTAAGAAAGCATTAAACACATTCAAACTCCAGCCTCTGTGATGATAATACTCAGTGGGTGAGAGGAAAGCAATATGAATGTCAGCAAAGTAGGAAAGTGCTATAGTCCTGCCGCAGCGTGGTGTGACTGCTGCCCTGGTTTCACTGCTCAGCCGGAGTCTGACTGCCGGATGCCCACTGGATACCAGTGATGCAATCCTACACTTGCGATTAGTAACTGGTTTCCTGGCTGCAAACAAACAAATTTTTGTCTAATATCTGTCTGTTCTCCTCGGAGTCCTGCCAAGCATTCATTTGATAGGAGGTTGCAAGAAGCCTCCCCTGCAGCAGAGAAGAGTAGGCGTTACAGCTGCAGGAACTGCTGGATAAAATCCTATGACTTGTGTTACACAGGAGATCAGGCTACGTGATTATTAGAGCAGTTCTTGCTGGCCTTAAAATCTACGTCACTGTCTGCTTCAGCAGGGCTGACTTTCAGCCTAGAGGCTGTAATGCAGGTTATTTTTTGGTGAAATGCTGACGTTCGACTTTTCCTGCTGCCCACTACCTGTGACTTTAATTTATGCTACTTGGAAGAGTTCATCTTATACACTGGGCTCATACAGACTGCTTTAGTTTTCTTTTTTTAAAAAATATTTGTAATGCCAGGTACTTCTGTTGTGGCCATAGCCTCTGTGGGCAGAGAACACCTGACATAGTTCTTTGCACCCCATGTCTGTGGGACGTCTTCTCCCTCTCTCTAAGTAGACCACTTGCCCTGTACAGCCCTGATGAGAAAGGGGTCCTGAGAGTGTCCCTGCCCTAACCTGGTGCTTCTGCAGCCAGTACCAGGACAGTGGGAAAAGTAATCTTTCTGGGGTCATTATGTTCCCTACCTTCAAATGTGTCAGGCAGCAGTGAGGAAGGTGAAGGCAAAGGTGTCTCCCACTTCTGCAGGCAGGCATGGTCTCCCTAGAGCTGGACAGAATTAAGTGCAAAATCTGGTTTACATTGCCCTGTCAGCCACTGAACCCTCAGGTAAGGGAAAAACTCATGAATAGGTCCCAGCATAACTTCACAGTTTGCACAGTGATGTGCTGCCAGATAGACAGGTTTTGTGTCAAAACCGTAATCAGTCTCAAGAACTGAAGACATTTTCGGTCTATGTGTGTGTCCAAGGCTCAGCCCTGCAAGGTGATGAGACTGGCTGTATATCGTGAGCCAAAAGGGAAAGCATGCAGGGGTTAGGTAACCGGGCTCCATTTGGAGCCTCTCATTTTATTACTTTGCTAGAATATTTTCTACTTTGATGACTTCAATCATAGGCTTCTTTGTTTATTTGCTTTACTGCTAAACTGTGATTTCTTAAATCACTCCCTGTTGGCCCTTTTATAATTCTCAGCTTCCCAAATAACCTTAATTTTCTGTCCCAATTTTCTTTTTCAGTGTTAACACCTGCTATTTTATTTTTCTTTATAAACTGGTAACTCTTACGCTGGAGCTCTCTTTAGTAGAGTGGCTGTGGTGAATCGACATATCATAATAAAAACTTGTGCTGATATGGAGCTCAGATACTAAGAAAATTTAAAAGAAGTGTAAAACAGTTTTCTATTAAAACAATGAAAAACCATTTGTGTTCAAAGATATTGTATAGGAAATTCAACAAAAACAAACAATATGGTCATTTCAGTCAGACTATAGCTTTTGATCTTGCTTGTATACTTGAATTATTAGGGAAGAAAAGGAAGAGTCCTTTATATAGAATTTTTAATGTAATTATGTAAATTTTAATGTGTTGAAGACTGCAACTATATGAACCAGTAGACACTGAACTCTTTATTACTCATCAGGAAAGCACTGTTGCTGGGAAATCTCTTTTTTATGTTGTCTCAGATATATGAGGCCTAGTTGTGCTAGTTCTCACCATCACACCAGAAGAACTACAGAAGAAAAAAATGTTTTTCTTAAACAGACCTGACACGTTCTGTGTTGCAGATAAATCCAGCCTCTGCTTATGTACCTCATTAGGTTTCTGGCCGGAATTGTCACCTAATCTTGCTCTCATGTAATTCTGTCTGCCACTCCCAGATATTGCATGGTTTACAGTGAAGATGCATCAGTCAGAACTGGCTCCCAAGATTTAATCCTGCAGTGTAAACCTTGGTGTGACAGCAGTGGCAGGACTCTGGATCTGCATCAGTGGATGTGATCAGTGGATGTGTTTTTCCTCTTCTTTTGAGAGTTCTCCTAGTCTTCAACAAAAGTGGATTACCTCTTCCAGTTGTTTTGGATCATAACCAGTAGAGGAAGAGAATTCCCATATCACCTTTCATAACAGAAAGATGATACAAGGAATTAGAGTGCAGAGGATAATGCAAAACCAAGACATAATGAAAGTAGCCTCTGGACAGGATGAAAGCAGAAGGCTCTCTCCAAGCAGGCACCCTGGAAATGGCTATGTCAAGCAATGTACAAATACTCTTACTACACATGCCTATTCTTCATGTTCACAGTTAAATCACTGATGTATGTGCATTGTTTGAAACACAAGAATTTATATCTTCTTGTCATTTGTTTCTACCTTTGGCTATTCCTGGTCTAAGCTGAGACAACTTCTTGTCTCCTCTGTAAATGCCATCTCTTTTTGTTTGCTTTAAATCTAGCTCCTATAAGCTTTATTTGACACTCTGCTCCTAACAGTGGATAGACAGCGAGCAGTCATTTACTATCCACTTACTCCACATCATTCATAAGTTTTCAAAACTCTATAAAGTATTCCATAGTTGGAAGCTGATGCTTCCATGGACCTGTCTACTGATATTCTCAAATGGTAATCATCAGCTCAGTCTATCATTTTATTTCACTGTAAAAGGTATTTGTTCTGTTGTGTCTCCATTTAAGACTCAGGGCAAGCCCAGGGAGCAGGATTTTCTCTCTATCATCCCCTACCCTCCCAGGGGAGGATTAAAAAAAAGGGAACAGAGAAAAAGATGCTTCACACAAGGTTGGAAGTTAAGACTGTAACAAGTTTAATGAAAAACAACAGGGGAAAGGAAAAGGGAATTAATAAGGGACAAAGGATATTTAACTATATACAAAACCCGATCCCAGTAGTCCTGAGTGGAAGTGTCTGAGCAGTGCCTTGTGGCCGCTGTGACTGCTGTGACTCGTCACCAGGGACCGCAGTGGTGCCAGGAAGTGGATGGTGGTGGATGCTGCCGAGCACGTGGAGGTAGCCCCAGCCGTCCCCAAGATGCGACAGGAAGCAGCCCAGGAAGCCAGGAAAAGCCCGCAAAAAGCTTGGGCCTCCTCGGTTTTTTATAGACTGTGGCTGGAAAGGGGAGGGAACAGTACTGATCTCTGATTCCCAGGTTCCTACGGACATCACCTGTCCTTCCCTTTCAAGCTGTTAACCCTTAAACCATAACGTTGCAAGGATAGACCTTCTGTTTCATGTCTTTTGGCCAATCATCTATTCCTACCAGGTCATTCCCTCTTATCCCATGGCTCCTAAGTTTCTTCAGAAATTATTAATGGGAGACTTTGTCAAAAGCATTTTGAAAATCCAGTTGTACTTTGACTGGCTCAGCTGACCCATATGCTTGTTAATCTCAAAAAAATCTAATTGATTTTACAAGGCAGAATTTCAGACTAAAGAACTGACATGGGTTCTTCCATGTAAATTTTTTTCGGACATATATCTTAGGCAATGTCTGTCCTTTAGTGTAGCTTTTACAAATTTGTGCACTAGAGTTAATAGCTTGCAGGCCTGTAGCTCTCTGAATCCTTCCTGGCATCACAGTTGTCTTCAGTGTTCATGGTGCCCAAAACGTTAATGTAGGAGATCACATACCCCTATTGGTGATTTAGCTACTACCTCCTTGGATTTTCTTCGAACACTTGGCTAAGCACCATTCAGTCCAGACAACTCTAGCACCTATACTAGCATTATGATAGCCTCTCCACAGTCACTTATTTCAGATGAGTCCTCTGCAGCATTGCCTTCCGAAAAGGCTTCTAGTGAGGAAGTATCCTCAGTTTCTTCTACAGCAAGTAGTGATGCAAGTATTCATTCTGCTTTTCTGCAACAGCTTTGCCCCCTCTGAATACTCAACCTGGCTGTCATTGAGTTCCACAGACTGCCTGGCGGGCTTTTTGCTCTTATGTGCTGGAAGAGGAGTTTAGTATTATTTTTGATTGCTCCAGCAATTGAGATTGTTCCTCAAACTCTTTTTTTTTTGTCCTGCGTAATTATATTTTTGCATTTAATCTGCCCTGGTTTATGATCCTTTTTATTTTCTTCATTTGGATACAGCTTCTGCTTTTTGAATGATGCCTTCTCAATTCTAATAAACTCTTTTACTTCCCCAATCTCTAGCTCACTGCTCCACCACGCTGCCTTCTTTTTATTGTTTCTCAAGTTTTTCCTAACAGACAGTATGCACTGAAGCTCTGCTTTCAGTAGGATGTTTTTTGATAGTCTCTGTGCAGTCCATGATGATTTAATTCTCTCAGCTACCTCTTTCAGCTCCTTTTTTAAACAAGTTTCTTCATTTTAATATACTTCCATTGCTCAAAGTTTAGCGCATTGTGGTGGATTTTTGACCTTTGCTGCTTCGCAGAGAATATTTGATCTAAGTATGTTATGGTCAGTGCTCTCAAATGATGCTTTTTCTATGGAATTTTGAACCAGAACCTACATAGTCTTTAGCACCATGACACAAAGTAATTTGAAAACCTGAGATGAGCAGAATTTAGGGTAAAATGGAGACAGCTCAGGTACTTGTACCAGTATCAATATGATAGATTTGAAGGCAAAATGGTAGAAGAGGTTTAAGAAATTGTTTTGAAGTATAAAACTGTTATGGAATTTATCACAGAACAGGAAAGAGAGTACTGTGGAGATAGGCTGACTGAGGCTAATGCCACTGGAGGAGCAGAGCTGGGGTCAGCTAGACATGATGCAATGTAGTGACTGCAGGCAGTATTAAGAATAAACAAAGGAGAAGAAATGATGGATTAGGAAGGTAACTTTGGTAGCAGTATTTAGAATGATTTGATTGATCAACCAATATTATGGTTGCAGGGTGTGGAACAAGGAGATGATATGGTCTTTCTGCATACTAATTCCTTTATGCAAACAAAGCTGCTTCTATGCAAACTGGGTCAACATCCTGAATGCATTTAGACAACTGGGCCCCTGTTTGAACCAGTTCATATATCAAAAACTGATTCAAACTTTATAAAATGTTAACTTGAATAATATGTGATAGAAATTAAGCATTAGAAGTTGTGAGTAGGGCTGATGGCCTTGAAAATATACCAGAATGCTGCAATGCTATGAGATTACTTGTGCCATATTGCCTATAAGATCCTCCAGTAAAAGGAAAATTAGCAGAAAAACCTCAGGTCAAATATGGAAGCAGAAGGCTAATCCTTCAATTAGTTAAATCATTGCAGATGAATCTTATTTATGCAAAGGGAGCAGGAAATTTTGCATTACTGTTTTACACATATGGGCTTCATTCAATGAGGGAAATGTAATCATCAGTCCAGGCAGTGCTTTTCTCCTTGCCTCCCAGCCTCTAGCTCAGAAATGAATGTGTGCAGAATGGATGTGTGTGGTAGTAGCTATATTCTCTGATTTATTTGGTCCCATACATGCTGAATACATCAGGCATTTGTTTAAGTGTGCCTTTCTGGGTAACTGTGGACTGGAGGAGCATTGAACTTAGTATAATACGAATCTCTCAATAAATAAAAAATCTCCTACTAAATCTCCCTTTATAAAGGCTGAGAAGAGAGAGCTGTTACATTCCACCTGTGTATGAATCGATTTCAATCAGCCTTTCGGAGGTTTCAGGCTATGATAGCTGTAGGATAGCATAGCGCAGCAGCGAAACTGCCCTCACGTTCCTTATTGACAGGTTCGTTATGAAACATGGAATATTTAGATTGAGAAGATTCATCCCTGTACTGCAGACATCCAGCCCTGTTATCTTCACTTCAAGTCTATTGTAATGCTATCCACAAGCACACCAGCTTGCCCATCATGTGCAAAAGGACATCAACTTCTCTGGATATGCCTTTTCTGGAAACTAATTAGCTCTTTAAAGACGGTGGGGTGGGGGTTGGGAAGGGAGGTATGTTCTGGTTACTTTTTTTTTTAGAGCAATTTCTGTGTTTAGGAAAATGTGCCAACTTTTCCATTTCAAAATCCTCTGATTCAGATATAGGAAAGGTGAGAGGTTAGAGGCCTCATTGTTAATGAGAGAGGCAGCCTCTGATTTCTACACTAATTGAAGCATTTACATTTTTCAGCAGAACTAAAATGCAAAACTAACACATTCCTTGGAGATTTATAACCCCACAATGGATTCTCCTATGCTCTCTCCCTTAATTATCCCAAATTATATGAACTCTCATGAAGAAGAAAGAAATTAATATTAATATTCCATTTAGAATATACTCTAAAATGCAGTAGAAAATGGAGGCAATAATAATGATAAAGAGGGTAGCTGAGACGATTTGGAATACATAATCTTTCTTCTTTTCATTGCAGCTTCCTCATACTAGAATAAGGCAGGAAAACTGTCTTGCATTCATTTAGCAGAGCGATTTTTGTGCTGCATTGACTTCCAGTGTATAAGTAAAAGCTTGATAAAATATTGCTCTGTCTGTTAAATGTAATATTTTGGCTTTGTGCCTTGATCAGGAAAAAAAAAATTAAGGATAGAAGAAATTGGATAAATTTCTGAGGAGTGCTTGTACATGGAGGGCAAATAGACAAGTAAGGCTCATCACTGGAGTGTAGACGGGAAAAACAGCAAGCAGAAAAGAGCGGCTAAAACTGAGCATGAGATAAAGGAGAAATTATAGTTTATGTTGAAAGAAAAAGGGAATTATAGTTATCTGAAGAACAAACAGTGGGGTCAAATTAATCAGAAGCTACAAATGTCAAATTCATATGCATGGGTCGTAGGTCAGAAGAGAGGTTCTGCTTACATGAAAGAGACAGAGAGGTGGCGCAGAGAAGGATGGGAGAGGAAAGGAAAGAATATCTCTTCATTTGGATGGTGAGACCAAAGTACTTGGTAAATCTCCAGTTACCCACTGACGAACTGCTGATGGTGAGTTACAGGTTTGTAATTAGCCTTTACTGCTCAGAGATGGCTCCCAGCTGCTGCCTCAAATTCCTGACATTGGTTCTGGGGTCCCAGTGCCCTGGAAGCTGAAAGTTATGAGTTGAGGAGAGGCTTAGTTTCAATTTAGAAGTGCCCTTAGATGGAAAATTGCCTTGAGAACGATCCTCAGTGTTGGGATACCTTTCATATTGAATGCAAAAGTAAGCCCAAGTTCAGCTTTAAAACTGAAGGCAAATTATAAATCTGAGTCCCATAACCACTTCTTCATCTTGTTCTGTACAAATTTGTTTGGTGTTTTCACTCACTGAGAGAAGGCAGAGACTTTCACACACTACTTGTGAGTATCTTGGCTTACAACAGCTTTAGTGTTATGCTGTTGGCTGTATTTAGAACTATGTTATCCCATTAAAGTAATGTTTGGTTTCTCAAATAATATTTTGTGTCAAAAGTGTAAGTTTTTAAAGGCAGAAGGGATGTAGACTAACCCTCTTCTCTCCTATTTTTAGAAATCCTTTCTTTCTCACTGTCTTAGTACAACTTTGGCTGGTTGCTGTAAGGGTGGAAGACATCAACCAAAGTGAAGCCTATCTGCAAAGCTGTTGCATATGGCATCACATATTGGACTTGAGGATGGATTGTGGGAGAAAGACTGTCAAAAAAACCCCTCAACAACAGAGAATGATGTTAAAGATAGTCAACAGACTTGTGATCAGCAGTGAACTAAAAAAGCCATTTTGCTGTTGCTTTTTAGCTTGAAAATAGCCTTTACTGTTTTTGTAACACTTTGCCTGCTCTGTTTTGTTTGCTTAGCTTTCAGAGGCTGAGGACATTTGTAAGAAGTATTGGGACATGAAGCTAAGTCTAGAAATACACAGAAGTTGCTCGCAGTCAACATTCAATACACTTGAGGGTCTCTCTACGGCACATGGAACCAGGCAGACTTACCACTGTAGCTCGTCGTACCTTGGCGCTATTTCAAAGTAATAATACACAGAAAGTAGATGGAGGATGTTGTGGTGACAGGTGCTGCAGCAGCACATGTTGTGGTGGTGCAGGTGCTGTGGACCCAGCCCCTGGATCGCGTGTGACAGATGATCCACAGCACACGTGCAGTATTGCACCTGGGGATGTGCTGCACAGGTCTGTGCACTGCTGGCACAACTGCCTCACTGCACGTGGCATCTCTGGGTTATTGTATGCTGGTACAATTGTAGTGTAGCTAGGGCATGTTGTGGGTTGGATGTTTTGGGTTCATTTTCAGTCTGGAACATCTGTGAAAGGAGCTTGTGCTTCTCAGCCTTCTCCAACAGGCCAAAATATTTGGGAAGGAACATTAGGTCCTAATGCAGAGTTTTGTTGTTCTGTTCAATACAGTGACATTCAGTCTCAGGCAAAGCAATTTTGTGATCTTCCTCCTTGGCTTTATTTACAAGTGAGAATTAAACACAAATGAAACCAAAACCCACTGCTAAGGATGTCAGTAGTAGCTACAAGTTTTTGGTGTGAATGTGTGTTTTGAATAGTTACTAGCGAATATGTGACCTTTAAATATAATGGAATTGGGAAACTAGACTTTATTTCATTTAGCCTGATGTAACAATTTCAACGTTAGGCATTGCAAGAACATTTGCAATCCACCATTGAGAAACAGTAATGTGATGGATAAAGCATTGGACTGAGATTTTATTCTATGCATAGCTGTAGACTTTTCATATCAATTTGTCCAAGAATATTAACCAGCCACCTTAGCCAGAGCTTTCTTATCTGTGAAATGAGAATTATAATCCCACAATGCCAGTCTATGACAATTACATGAATATTACTTGTTTTTAGTAATCAGTTTCAGAATATTTTTTTCCCTTGTCCACTTATTTCAGAAAACAGCTATCAAGAAAACCTGACTAAAGAAATGAAAGCTGTTACATTCCACGTGTGTTGTGAATTGGCTGACACATGCTAGTCTGTTGAATGTCCTAGAATGAAAAATTAATTTCTTTAAATTATTGAACAACTGATTGCTTAAAGTATCATATGTCCAAAGACACCTCTTACTGACTTCATAATCACTGAAAATTTCTGCAGTAGTCATAAAAATTATGCATCTTAGCTACATTCCTCATTAATTTTGTTCATTAAGTAAGAGATATGAAGCTGAAATGAGACAATTTCATTATTAAAACTACAATTTGCATTCCAAATACCTTTTTGTTTTGTTCTGCAGCAAACATTTTATGGATTGCTTTTTTGTTCATCATTTAATAAGCAGCAAACAATTCTGCAAAGTGCCACAGAAGAAAATAATACATATGAGAGGATAAGGAAATAAATAAAACAGTACATGCTCTAAACTGCACAAAATAAATACAAGGTATCTATGCATGGCTTTTATTACATATCTTTTTCTATATTGCTCTGGGTGAAAAGAAACATTCTGCATTTCTTCATATGAATTAGGATAAGACACTGAATTCCAGAAGCTGCCTGGTACCTTTTCTTAATTCAGAAAAAACAGGAGTGTCTTTCCATTCTTGTTTTCATTTCCTTACAGCTGTCTCCTGGGCATCACATACCAAATATGCAGTGGTGTTCATTTGCAAGAAAAGTGCCACATGTGCGTGCACGATGGTCTGATTGTGAAAGATTTGCCTTCCTTTCCCTTTCTGGAGATCTCGAAGGCCACATTTGTCATATAGTCACTTTGCTATGAGTGTGTAATTAAATGTAAAGCACTTTGGGATGTTCAGCTGTATAAAGTATTGCTATTGAAATGCAAGTTGTTTTTCTGCAGACAAACAAAAAGAAAAAGCAAATAAACAGCAACAACAACAAAAACAACAATAAAACAAATGAAAAGGTTTCTAGGGATAAAAATGTGAACACTGTTAGATAAATAAAACATTAGAAAGGAAAAGACTTCCGGAAAACAAATCAATAAGTGAAAAAAAAAAAAAAGGATTTATTTGAGAAAGTTGACAGTCTTGCAGAAATTTCTAGCTTACAAGCTATTTACAGAAAATAGAAAATATGATGAATCAAGACACAATCATCAAAGTAAAAACCCTAGGTATTAAAATTTTAACTCTAACTTATGGAGAGTCCAAATCTTTTCCTCTGTGACATAAATTTGCACAGGCAGTAGAAGCTTCCAATTACAGAGTTTCTTCCGTATTTTACATCCTTGGAGATAATGTTTGTCCTTTTGTAAAATGGGTATGAGATTTTGTCCTCCCCAATTTATGACTGCTACACGACATATTAGGAACTGGAATTATTTATAAAAATAGAAAAAAAAAAGTCTTAACAAGCTCATTGGTGATGAGGTCTATTTATTCACTGCAAAATGACATTTTTTCCATGATGAATAAGTGGCAGGATTTACCCTGAATTGTGGTTCAGCCATGGACTAGACTCCAGGTATGCAACTTCTCAGGTAAATGCCCTGGCCATGAAGTTGTAGAACTAGAGGTATAATAATGTATTTTTTCCCTCCATTGGTTCTAGTTGTTCATGTCAAATACAATAGAAGAGGGATCTGCATGAAGGTCTCGCCTTTCAGGCAGGCGCCCCAGACCTTGCACTGCTAAGTAGGAAGTCAAAGAACAAATATCACCACATCCTGCTCCTCCTTGCTGTTTTTGGAAACGGTGCCTGTGTCTAAAACCAAGGACATTCACCTGCTCTTTCTTCCATCCAGGTTGTTTTAGGAGTTTACTGCCCCACATTCTCGTAACCATCCCTAGCAAAGGTTACCATCTCTGCAAGATCATCTGAGGAAGCTTCTGTGTCAGGAAGGAGGGAGTAAATTTCGTAGCAGGGCAGAGGCACACATTGCCTTCTGACTCCAACTGTCCTGAGCACCTCTTCTCTTTTCATTGAAAGTGTCTGGGAAGTAAGTGAAATTCTAACTGAAACAGTTTTGATTAGCTATTTTGGCATTAAATACAGTGAGACACATATATATGTGTATATATACTATACACATATTTTCCAGATAACTTCATATCCGAAACAGTTAATTATCAATAAATACTCCCTTATTAGACTCCTATCTTTGTTTCAGCCTTCAATGATGACTTCTCATAAAAATTCGTGTTCTGAAGGTCCTGTATTTCTTTAGTTTTGGCAGCTTTCTTATACTGGGCCATATTAACTCCTTTTATCTCCCAGTGGGTCCATGTTGAATTGAAACTAATGGGTTGATGGCAGCTCTCTTTACAAAATGGTCGTGTTCCTCACATTTGTATTGCTATGTGTTGAAGGCTAAAGAATGACAGAAGTGGGAATTGCCTTTCAGTCTTCTAGTTATCCTCTGCGCTTTTAGTTATTTCTGATAAAATGTCTCAAATGTGTCAATTCACCTAGTCTTAGAAGTATGATTTCATGAAAACTAAGTCTAGCAACATACTTGTCTAAACATAGCAACAAATGTTTCCATGCCAGAAAGACTTCAGAGCAAGAAGTTGGACTACCGCAAGAAGATGGACTACCCTTTCATGTTGTGCTTAGACTTGCTGAGTATGGGCTAAAATGACTCTCCTGGGATTTGATACTTAGCTCAAGTACTGCTATGCACTCTCACTAGGTATCTGAAATTGTTTCAGTTAGACCTGCCAAATTCTGAGTGTTAGCTTTGTGTTTCTCCTTTGTTTGGAGAAATAATCTATTGTATTTGATTTTCTGAAACACATAACTATAATCTGTTAAGAAAACATGTCTTGCTGGTTGCTTTGCTTCTGTCCTAGACTGAAATGCAGTGGGAAGATGGAAAAAGGCCTCAGCTGAGTTGAAATTAGAGAGAAAGGAAGAAACACAGTTGCACCATTGAAACCTGGATCCATAGAAGGTAGTTTTTACAGTGTCTTTATTGTTCATGTGTTTCTAATAACCTTCTCATTTCATCTTATTGTGAGTAAGGGGAGATGATGTACTGCCATGAATGCTAGCGCATGGTCTGAGCTCCAGCTTTCATTATTACTTCCATTATCACAATAGATCTTCATTGGCCTGAATTGCTAACATTCTTATAGGAACGATAAGACTAAAACGGCTCTACCTGTCATTCACTGATGTGTGAATTGACAATCAAATGATTGATCAATTTTTTTGCGCTTCAATAGCTTCTTTCAAGCCACACATCCTGAGTTACTGTATAAAATGCTGCAGTTCCAGCTAAGTTTTCTAAAGCATAGGTAAAGTAAATTAGGCAATTAGACCTAATCTTAGATTTAAAAATTGAAAATCCATCAATGTCTCTGTCTTGCAAAGAAAATACATTTCAAAATCTGAATGGAAAAAGTATCCTTACAAAAGAAAACTCCTGTAGTCCCGACAGCCTGCCTGTGAATGGCTTTCATGAATTTCTAATATATTTTTCTTTTGTTCATTTTTTCAAAAACCTTTGGATCCTAGAAGCTTTTAAGAAGAAGGAGTTTTGAAAGTGGAGCAATAGGAAGTGCTAAATATTTTATTAGTGATTTATGAAAACATGTTCTTGCTTTATTCCTTTAACAGAAAAATTCATGACGGTTAGTAAAATGATGAGGATTAATGTATGAAAATGTATTGCGTGGCAGCTGCTGAGTAATGGATTCATAAACAGTTTCTTTTTTTCTAAGTTTTGTGTCAAAATGGATTACTTGAAGACTAGGAAATTATTGTAGTCAGAACAAACAAAATGCAGAGTCCACGAGTTCTTCTGTAACATTTGCTGTGTTCTGACTGAGATGACCCAGTCTTAATCTAGTTCCCTCTCTAACAAGAATGTCATGTTACTTTTGTTCACTTCCTTGGTTTAAAGCAAAGAGTAAAGCAAGTGAACCTCTGAACAGTTTATTGTAGGAAAAATGCTTCTTGATTTAAGTTAGGTTTCACCCAAAATCTCTTATTTTCAGTCTATGTAGTATGTCTAGCAGTTGTTGGTGAACCCATCCTCTTCATGGTGTACAGGTAATGATTCACTTTTAAACAGTAATACGACCAGAGTTGTGTGTTCTACATGATCTGTCAAACCTCAGAAACAATAAAGAGCTGCAGAAGGAAAAAAAAACCATCAACCAAACCCAAAGATAAAGAACAGAAGTGAGACAGAAATAATCAGAAAAGAAAAGTTCAGGCAGACAGAGGCTAGGCAACCCTTTTGACAAGCTGACTGGAAGCCACTGTGCTTTATGCTGTGAGGACTTCATCCAAGTTTCACTTGGTAGCAATAGAAAGGCTTCAGTGGGCTTTGATGCAAACTTAATTCAGCCGATTTATTGAATGATTTCTTCATTTTTGTGACACCAGTCTTGTTGCTGAGCAGGGATGAGGTGGAAGGGGATGAGAGGAGGCCAAAGGAAAGTTGACCACACAAATGTAATGTTGGAGGCATTAGACTGCATGGGACTGTTCAGCCTCCACAAAGAACCAAACTTATTCCCATGGAAACCAATGTTCAAAGATGAATAAGTAGCCTGGCTCTCAGCAGCTCCCTTTCCTTTTTCTCTTTTCTTCTCTCTTGGGATGTTTTGTTGTTGTTTTTGGTAAAGGGAAAGAAAGAGGCTCTTTACCTCCAAGCAGCTTGAGAAAAGACTGGCAACATTCATTCCACTAATAAGCTGGCAATTAATGCAAAGAGGAATGTCCTGGATTTCTCAAAGAGGAGTATTTTTCAACAGGAGCTAGTCAAGATGTTTATGAGGTTTGGTTTCTCCCTTTTTTTTTTCTTTTTGTTTAAATGGGACATCCACTTACTGGAAAAGGGGGATGCTAAACTGGTGTTGTAAGTCTGCCCTCACGTGTTAGATTTTAGCTCTTCAGGAGAGAAAGTATAAGTGAGCTCAGTGGAATCCTCCAGATATATTGTAGCACTACACAGGTACAGATCCTCAGGTCTGCTTGGTTTTTTTACTGTTGAGTTTTAGTTGCTGATGTACACGTAGCAATGGGTTACACACAGAGGGAATACACAAAGGTATGCACTATCCGTTTGATGCAGCAGATAGGGGTCATTATCATTCCTGCACTAAATAGATAATAAATTCAAAGGCAATGTTACAAAGCTGTTGCTGATAGTATCAGTGTTATAACGTGTTACAACTATTGACTGACATAAAAAGAGACAGCCAACAGTAAGCTGAAAAACAGAAGATCAACTAACTTTCAGTAAGTAAGGAAGATACTCTCAGTCTTAGTAATCTGAAAGAAATCCTTTGCATTTGGCTTCTTGTGAGGAGAGTTTCTGAGAATAGGAAATGTCATAGGGAATAGCATCATGTGGGAAATTTCCAGTGTGAGTCAGCATGAAACTGTGCTTAAATGAGGAATGAGTGGTTCTGCAGGCTTTGAAAATAATGAAGCCAGGTCTTTTGCAGGCTTGCATCTGGGCTGACTAACTTTAGGTGCCTCTTGGAGTCAGTGCCCACTGAACTTTTGGTCCAACAAGCATCTATAGAAGACTTTTTCCATCCAAAGGAAGACCTCTTCTGTGTGTCTCCTCCAATACCTAAATGATGATCTCATGTTGTACCTTTTCCTTTAGCAGGGAATAAATGCTGGTTGCTCCCCTTTTTCCCTCTCTAGACATCTGTTTTTACAAAACTTGTAGGAACATAATTGTCTTTGAGAGCTCCGTCCCTCTATTCCACTTGGCTGAGATCAGTCAGTAGGCTCAAAATTATTAGGGAAACCAGCCAGACAATATGATTTCCTAAGCCTCATTTCCTTAGGAAACTAGGCTAAAAAGTTAATATTAGCAATACCTTCTGAATTGGAGCTACCACTGGGGGAATGCAGCATGGCACTGAAGCTGTGTACACCAAAGCACAGTCTGATGTGTTACTCCCGTTGTGCTTTTGCTGTAAACTTTCTCCTGGGCCCTGTTAGCAAACAGACCTTCCTTTGGCTGCAGTGTGGGTGAACAGTCATAGCAGTGTCCTCAGCAGGAGGGAGTCAGAGCCTCTTCGCTCCTTGGTTTACCCACTGACGTTGTGGACCCCTGCACACCAGAATGTGTTAGAGATCACACATCCATTTAATCCAGACATTCCCTGGCCTTCTGCAGTCCTTAAATTGTTTTTGAATTAATTGGTTTAAAGTTTTATGTTTTCTTTCCAGATAATGATTTATGGATGTGCAGGGCGAGAAATGTATTTTCTGCTGCAGTGGGTGGAAACCTGAGTGTCCATTGCTGCCTGGGATCTGCACTTTTATCTGCACTGTGTTGTTCATAGTGTGTATTCTCCCTTTGCTCCTATCTCTTTCTCAGAACAGTGCTTAAGAAATTGTATTTGTCTTTGCAGAAAACTGAAATGCTCATCTCTGTTTCAAAAAAAAAAAAGAAAAAGGAAAAAACATATTTCACAGCACACTCTTCATTCTTCATCACATATGGTCAATGATAGTTACCTCACTGAGATACATTCACCTCCCAGTGTGTTTTAAGAAGTTCTTTATATACTAAGAAAGGCATATGGCCAAAGCTGCTTATACTGAGATTTTTACTGTGTCAATATGAAGTGGGCCAATGGCAATGTAACTGTTTTCCAGCGTGAGCTTATCTTTAGTATTTTGTTTTATCCTGAGGCATTGACCTTTCTATCATCAGCCTTTCTGAAAGGAAGGAGTACAACCATGTCTTGTCTGTGTCATCTTGTTTATAAGTTTATACGTGGCTCAAAGTTCTGGCAGAAACTTAGTGTCATTTTACTGCCTGCTTTTACATTCTGTCTGTGATGTACTAATTATCGGGGTATGACAGAGCACTTATTTCCTATCATAAACCAGGGCTGTTATCCAGGAATGAAATTTTGTTCGAGTCATGAAAGGATGTAACAATATGAAATATTCTCTAAGGGCCATATTCTGATCCTGTCGACATTGATAGGGATGTTACTTTTGTCTTCACTGTGAGAGCCATATAATGATAGACAATGACACTACAATGCCCGCTTTTTTTTAAAATTAAAAAAAAAAAGAGAAACATTTCCCCAAAGCACTGTAAGCACTGGACAGTAGTATACCTCAGGTGAGTATCTGGTGAATCACTATCCCAGCATATTTAAGTATGCTAGAAAGCCACAGACTTTGTGGATGTAAATCAGCGTAGTTCCTGTCATATCAGGGTCAGTGTACTGTTTTATACTATGGGGAAATCTCAGCTTCAAGCTACCATTTCCTTCCTCTTTCAGAACAGAAAAAGAAAAGAGACTATACTTTTAATCCCTTCCTAGTAAGGGGGGATGGGAGGAAAGAGATAAAACTATTTGGAGACTGTGTAGTAGTTTTCTAGTTCCATATTAGTAGTGCACAGTTAATGCACATGACTTAATGGGAATACACTTACACTTGGTCACGCTTGCCTACGGCAAAAGAGATAATGAAGTATTTCTGCTTATATCATCGCAAGCTCTCACTTGAACAGCAGAAGCACAAGCAGAGACCAGATTCAAACCAAGAGCAAGGGTGAACAGAGTGCAGCCTCCAGCCTGGATAGGGCTGTTCTAAACCACTCTTGGAGACACTAGGTGTTGTCGGACACTTAAGCATCATGTTAGAGCCTCACGTTGCTGTCAGTACCAGTGGTTCGTATATTCACAGGCTGATGGCCATTTCTTCCTTCTCTGTGGAAGAGAGAATAAAATTTAAGGACAAGTAAGAAAGCTGGTCTTTTTAGCTAAATTAGAGCAGACTAGATGACTCACAGTGTTCAGAACATGTGTGATATTTTATTGCAGACATTTATGGTTGTAAGAGCAGAATTCAACTCTGAACTCATTTACATGATTAAAATGAAGCCAGAATGTCCCACCATACTTTTATAGCACTGGAATGCAAATTTTGATTTACAGTTCCAACTTCCTTTTCTTAATGATATTCCCCCCTTTACCTACCTCCTAAAAAAAAGCAAAAAAAAAAGCATTTGTATCTTTTATTTCTATCTTAAGCATCTCTTTCTGTACCTTGATAATTTTGTAAGGAAATAGATGTTTCTTCTGTTCTACATATTCCATAATTGGCTTCTTGCACCTGTCAAATGCCACATTTCCTCACTCTGGGAGCATGCCCTTTCATGTAACCCTCCTTCTCTTGTAACTAGAGAAAGAGATGAAGTTACAGGTATCAGTTAAGCCATCACTGTTTCTTTGATCTTTCCTAGTTATTTTTTTAATTGGAATTTTTCTTCCTAAGTGCTTTTCCTGTGTAACTTTACTTTCAAGCAGCATTTGTTTTATTTTCAGTGAACCTGGAGCCCCAATTCTGCTTGTGCATCAATGAAGAATGAAAGCGATTCCCCTGATCTCTGCAGATCATGCTGGGTTCCCTAATATCTTGTTTGGAAATGAGATCCCTGTTTGTGAATAACCTTTCAATGTGTGCTTCAGATTCACCTCTTATTTATGAAAGCACTCAAATACTTTTCTGAATCAGGAATATAGAAAATATTTGCTTTTAAATGGCAAAATTTAATTATTAAAAATCAGGTATATTAAAAGAAAAACAGATCCTTATTTATTTTCTGTGGAAGTGATATGTCCTTTTTCAGGTCTGGATCTCTTTCTAACTGATGTTCTGTAGTTCAAGCAGAAGAAGAAAGTATGAAGCACATGTTATTGGAGAGGCCATTTCCTAGTGCTGTTCAAGAGGTTGGACATAGTCACTACTAGCTCTCTCTGCATCACTGAATAGCAAATGGTTGGACTCATCTCTGTGCCTTCCAGCCCACACATTCAGACACTTTAGTAGCAATAAATCCTAAATAGCATATTTTTCAAACTAATGCTATTAGACAAGGCAGGCATTTTACACAGCTTGAGCTGGGCATCTAACCTGACCACTTCCACTTTTGATTCTGATCTTTCTTTCTCCCTCTGGTTCTCCTGTCCTTGCAACAAGACACTGCTGCCTGTCTGGAAGGGCAGAAAACTGTCCGTGTTTCTAAAATAAATCATTACCTGTGAGGTTTCCAAATATCCGTAAAGCATTTCTGCATACATCCTTTTTTTCTTCTTTGTAATGCTTTTTCTTTCTTTCCATGTTGAAGCATTCACTTTGGGGCAGAGCCTACACCATTTTTTTTTTGGGCTTTCTTTTGCTGCAACACATTCCACTTCCTGCCCTGCTGAAAATGTCCCCAGAAGGTACCACAGACCCAGCAAAGCCCCCTGGGCTCCCCCTAAGCTGCCGTTTCCCTCCTTCCCCCAGCCCGTGTGCCTCTGCCCTGGCTGAGGCGAACAGCCTTGTACTGGCACCATGACCACTGCTGGTAGCATAACAGGACACCTGCCTGCCCACTGTGTACATATCTGTGTGTGTATATATATACATATATGTATAAATATATATGTACACATTTTAACCCTCAGTGAAATTAATTTTAATCTCCTTTCAGCGTAACATGATGGAGGAATTTAGAAAATTTCAAACTCATAGGTTCAGTTGCATTTCCCTATACTTTAACACCCCTACATCAGACGGTGTGGCTGGGTGACACAGCCCAGAGGTTCTCAGTAGTGTATGTTTTCTCATCTCAACCTATTGAACTATCATCTTGAAAATATTTATTGTAGTATCTTTCTGGAAGTACACGTTTTAAAAATGTAGGGAGGATCTGTGAGCTTTCTGCTATGTTGTCGTGGTTTAGGCCCAGTGCATAACTGAGCACCATGATGGCCCAAAAAGGGCTAGTCAAAATAAGGACTGGGAGGGCTTTTCACCACTTAAGAAGGTCACAGGCAAAAGACACACTCATCATAAGGAATAAAAAAAAAACCAAACAACACAATTTTAATTCGTTACCAACATCAGAGTAGAACAACGGGAGATACAACCAGATCTTAAAGTCAAAACACTTTTCTCCCACCCCTCCCTTCTTTCTGGGCTCATATT
Organism: Mesitornis unicolor; assembly: GCF_000695765.1. Classification (NCBI taxonomy): domain Eukaryota; kingdom Metazoa; phylum Chordata; class Aves; order Mesitornithiformes; family Mesitornithidae; genus Mesitornis; species Mesitornis unicolor. Next base: position 61,110 of record NW_010208055.1, read on the forward strand.
TTGTTTCCAGTTTCTTCACCTCCCCCTCACCCTTTGCCTTGAGGCACAGGGGGATGGGAGTGGGGGTTGCAGTTGGTTTCACACCATGTGCCCCTCAGGAGTAGGAAGACTCAGCCCAGTCTCTCTCTTTCTGCTTCCACGTGGCCCTCCTTTCCATAGGGGAAAAAAAGTCCTCGGAAGTCCAATATGGGTCTGCCCACAGCTGCAGTTTCCCTCATGCACAAAACTGCTTCAGCCCAAGTCCACAAAGCTCTAATCTGGGTCTGCCCACGGTCACAGTTCCCTCACACAGGAACTGCTCCAGCACACACTGTCCAGAGTCACAGCTTCTTCAGGGGCAGCCACTGCTCAAGTTGCCCTACCCCACCAGTGAACTCTATGGGCTGCAGGCCGGTTGACCTGGCTCTTGCCATGGGTTGCAAAGGGAAAACCTGGGTTCTGCGTCCTCCTCCTCCTCCCTCTCCTTTCTTTCCTTCAACAGAATCACAGAACATTAGGGATTGGAAGGGACCTCAAAATATCATCTAGTCCAGTCCCCCAGTGGACCCTGGTGTTCTTCAAAGTTGTTCTCCTCGGGCCCCGCTCCTTTCTCTGCTGCAGGTCTGTTCTGATAATTCTGAAGAGTTCCTGTCTCTCTCTCTCTCATTTTGGGATGGAGCTGCAGCAGGGCTTAAGCTTAAGTTGCGGTCGGGCCAGCCAAGCCCAGCTGGGCAGGGCCGGGGCCAGGGCCACGTCACCTGCACCTGGGGCCATGCTGGTCAGGGCCGGTGCCAGAGAGAGCGAGCAAAGCATACCCTGCACCCCCCTTAAATACATGAATTCACAGGGGCGCTGTTTGGCTTGGCCCTGGTCAGAGGTGGGTCTGACAAAGGAAAAAAGGGGAAGCTTTTCAGGTAGTTTCTTAAAGGGCTATCTCCATAGCCCTTCCCTCATTACCAAAGACACAACCAAAAACCCCTCACAGAAAACCCAGTACATACGTTTATTCAGTCCTCAACTCTCCAAACACTTCAGTATTCGATTATTCAGCTAGGCTTAATAAGGGTGACTCAGAGTAAAGTTATGTGCATAAAAGTCAAGGACAGAGGGCCTCGATGCAATGCATTTTTAGGTGGTTGTGGGGTTTTTAATATCAATGCTTATTGCTGAACAGTTTAAAGGAGAACTTGGGTTGTACCTTTTCATCAATGCTTGCTACTTCTTACCTTGCTGTAAAGGAGCTCTCTGGGGGGTTTTGAGATGTTGAAATCTGTGGAAGCACTGTGATCTGTCAGTGCAAATCAGAGGGCTTCATGTCAGCCACCCTAGCCTCAAACTTTGCCAACATGTATGACTTCCAGCTCTCTGTGGGTTCATGTCACTAACCACTAAGCCCTTAGGTTCATTACTTTCCCTTTGCTTCCATTTTCGAGGCAATAGAACGGGGAAGACCACTTTGGATATCTAAAATGACAAGCATGAAGCAACACCATAGGTTGTACTGTGTTCCCTAACACAAAACACAAAATTATGGGTATGAAAATTTGGCTAGACTAAGAGCTGCCTGTTTCCACATCTCAGCTTATTTGCGCTTTGCAGGTTGTTAGTTATTCTTCTTCTTCTTTTTTTTTTTTTTGCCTCTTCAGTTGCCTTTGACCCTCCTTTTTCTGGTCCCAAAGAGAACAAGAAAGCAAATTTTCTTGTGGCCTTAGCAGTTCTGGGCAATGGGACTGCAGGAAGGACTTTGGGCCTCTTGCTGGAGACCTGAAGATGATAAGCTCTGGTCCGGCTCTGGAGGGAAAATTGTTTAGATAGGGAAAATTGTTCAGATAGTCTGGCAAAGATGCATATGAGCATGGAAACTATTCAGTGCTCATCTGAACTAAACCTCTAGGGACTCCTCACAATTAATCTTACAAGCTTCTCTGGGACTTTATCCTGACCTCATTACATTCATACTTACAGTAAGACAAATTCCTGTTGAGTCACCTTTAGGAAATGTTCAGAAGAAAACTCATCTTTTTTTCATGGATGTGCTCTTTGCTGTGTTAAAGCAGCCACTGGACAAAGCCAGATGCCATCCTAGCCATGCTGCATGGAGGATTTTCCTGAGCTCAGCTGGAGAGTGACATTCTCTTCTGGCTTGCCATTTACTCAGTATGAGAAAGGCCTTAGCACCTCTCCTGTGCTAGCAGAAGAATAAGTACCTTTTATTATTCCAGTGATTTTTATTCTGATTTTACTTAGACCTTAAGATGTATTTTCGCATATCTGTCTTTATAATTTTGAGCTGGTAAAGGGTTTTAGTCAAAAAATGCTGACTGCAGAAAATGGAAACTTCTGCAGAAGTATCTCACATTAATGACAAATATCATGTTATACACAGATCACTCCCATGAAATTGAGTATTTGTCCTCCACAGCGTGGTTTTGGGTTTTATGCTGTGTTGCAATATTCATACTATAATTATAAAAAATGCATAAACATAGAATTGCTTTTGGAATATTTTCTTTCACAGTAAAGTTAAGAGATTATTGACTTTTTATCCCCATTCTACCTGAAAGGAAATTGAAGAATCTGAGAATTTCCCACAAAATAGAAATTCCAAATTTTAATTAGCTTTACTAAAATGACCATCTTACTTATCTTGCATTACAGGTTTTTGGAAACAAAGTCCCACTTGTTTCTTCACAGCATGTTGGAGAAGAATGGAAAGTAGAAGGATAGGAGAGGGAGGTGTATCTGCTGGTGATTTGAAACATAAGCAGGACCCTCCATTCCAGTTTTATCTAAAACTCTTTCTAGTGTGAGACAGCTGCTGCCTCTGAAGCCTTCTACATATCTCTTGAAATCCCAAGGATCCTTCTTTTTTTTAACCTGTATTGTATCCCTATTGCCCTTGAGATCCTATATTACAGCTGCTTTCCTCAGAAGGATTTGATAAGAATATCTCTTTTGGACTATGTCAGTGTTAAAGAATTGCTGTCAAGCATCAAGAGATGCTCTCTCTCTTCCCATGAGGCTTTAAAGATACTATTCTAAAATTAAAGTGTTTGGTATAGATAAGATGCTTAGGGTTATAATGAGGTCAAGAGTTGTTGGCAGTTTCCAACTACAATTTTTATTTGTAAGTTGATCTTGCCGTGTTATTTTCCTTTTTTGGACAGATAAATATAGACAGACCAGGTAGAGAAACAGTCAGGAACAGGAAGCTTTTGAAAAATATTTGGAAATTATTGTGATTGCATTGTCTAAATGAAGTTGCACCATTTGATTATGCTGGCATCCTCTGCAATGCAATGTGACATGGAATATGTGATGTAACAAGATATGCCCGCCAAAACACAATGTGCTTTGTTTCAGTCAGAATGTATTAATCCACTTACTGAATAATTGACCCAAAGAGATTCTGTCAAACAGTATTAAATTATTCACTGGATTTCTAAACCAGCAGTGTCCTTTAAATGTTTAAGAATAATGTCAAATAATTCTCCACACTGAAAATTTTCTTTTGTGTGTGTATGTGTTCGTTGAGGTTCCCTAGCTCTTCTCTGCTGTTTAGGGAGGGCAGGATAATTAAATCAAAGCCAGTAATGCCCTTCAGAAGTGACATATGAGGGGACGGGCAGAGGCTCTCCCACCTACCGACAGCCCCAGAAGAAGCAGCAAACACTCACTCAGTTCAGCTGTCAGATACAGGCAGATGTCATAACACTCGCACATTTTCACTGCCTCATCCATGTGTTTTAAAGCAAAACTCAAACTCTCTACATGTATATATCTATATACACACGTATACATGTATTTTACCACATAACTCGTGCCTCGGCAGTGAGTTCCCCCAGAGACGGTGCAGCATTGCAGGCTGCATTGCTGAGGCTGTGAAGTGCCCTGCTATTCTCTACCCTCAGGCCTTGCAGTACCTCTCTAGGTTTGTATTATGAGATAACAACCTTGCTGGATCAATTTTGGTGTGGAAAATAGGTTTCCTTAAAAAAGGGACACCAGTATAGCAGCATTGAAGTTCTACCAATTACAGTGTCTGACACCTTTCCCCTTGAAGGTTGCATGCTGAACGAGTGCAGGGTATATTTCTGGCTTGTTTAAAAAGGATGAGAACAGGCATCTGATAGCTTACCTTAATTATTCCATTTCCTCCTCCCTATATATATTTCCAAAATCTAATTATAGTGCTTGTGGCCCCTGCTATCAGCCAGTACCCAGAGATTAATATAAAGCCATTGGAAGGACAGCTACCTCTCTTCATGCTTTCCACAACATTGCAAATATATTCCAGCAGTCTTTTGATACTAATATTTTGATACATTCATCATTGTGTTAGCATCGGCAGTAAGCAATATTTACAGCTCTTCCAGGACCGACTGTTCATATTACTCCTATTAAGTCCATTTGATTTTCCACCTGAAATACCACATGTGTCTAGTCAGAGTTTGATATCTATTTTCAGGGGGTGGGGGGTGACATTTGCTTTTAATAATGAGTTTTATTTAATTGTATGTTCTGCTTCTCCCAAAGAGTACAGTAGGCAATCTGTTATGTGTAATCAATCAACTAAGATGCATTTGGCTGCATTTTCAGGTTTATTATCTTGGTCCTGATAAGGGGACATTTTTGTGTGTATGCATCTCAATGTGTTGAGGTGCAATTGCTTATCTGTTCTTCTGTGGCTTTATTTAGGCTGGCATTTGCTGCAATGTCCTCACAAGAGCAGGAA